>NW_023179820.1:6211452-6312633 GCF_002007445.2 Ailuropoda melanoleuca
TTATTTATTTATTTATTTATTTATTTATTTATTTATTTATTTGACAGAGAGAAAGAGGGCACAAGCAGGGAGAGTGTCAGGCAGAGGGAGAGGGAGAAGCAGGCCCCCGGCAGAGCAGAGAGGCAGACCTGGGGTTCCATCCCAGGACCCAAGGATCATGACCTGAGCAGAAGGCAGATGCTTAACTGACCTAGGCGCCCCTGTTTTTATTTCTTTTTACTTTTAATATGAAAATAGTTGCAGAGATTTTGGAAATTAGAAGAAAACTACTTATTGTGTTATCATGATAGAGTAATCACTATTGGCAATCTGAAGCTGTTTTTCCTCCAGTACTTTCCCAGTAATATTTAATATAGTGTAAGTATAACTGTAACAAAAATTTATGCCATTTTTTACTTTACATAAGCAGCTTTATAAGCATTATGTTTAATAATCAGATTATATTCCATCATAATAATGTACCATATTGACTTAATTATTTTACTACTGTTGACTATTTTGATAATTTTCTATTTTGTTTTTTGGAAGATTAGAAGCCTTTCTGCATATAACATCCCCTACATTTTGTATTATTATCTCTGGGCAAATTTCCAGATATAAAATTAGTATAATAAATGGACATGAATATTTTAATGACTCTCAATATAAACCGCAACATTGCATCCTAAAAGAGTTGTATTGCTTTACAATAACTCCATCTTGCACAGCTTCTTCTCTAAAGGCCCCCTGGAAGAGACATCCTGTCCAAAGCAACATCCAAGGATTCTAAGAGGTGGTTAAGATTAGGCCAACGAAAAAAAAAAAGATTAGGCCAATGTACTTTATTGTAGCTACACTGAGTGTATCATTTCAATTTTTGTTGTATTTTCTAATTAGTTGTTGCTGACACATAGTAATGTATTTGATATTTATGTGTTAATCACTTTGTTCACATTTCATTATTTTTTAATTTTCAATTGACGGTTTTGTTTTGTTTTTTTACTAGGAAGTGATCAATTTTCTTCCTTGACAATATTTATATACTGATTTTTGTTCCATGTCTTTCTACAGAAGACAGAACTTCCAAGCTAATGTTTACATAACAGTGAGGATAGCTGCTATTAAGGATGGTTGCATCCTTAATTTGACCCTAATTTTAATGGTCTCTACAGACTCAGCTTTGCATTTAATCTAGACTTTGTTTAAGAAGCTATACTTTCTGTTTTCTTTTCAGGATGGATGTTAAGTTTTTGCAGCTAATGTCTCAACATTTATGAATATGATTCTATGTTTTGTTTATATTGAATCAACATTATAGTCTTGTGTTCACCAGTCTATAAAAGGCTTTGCTCTTGGATTTTAATATTCACTGGAGTCACAATTGCTAATAACTTATGTTGGCATTTCTTGTGTTTATTTGTGCATTAACATTGTATATTTTTGTAGAATACAAGAGCCATTTCTTATCTTTGTCTAAATTATGAAAGTTTTAAAGAATGGAAATTATTTCTCTCATACATGCTTGAAATAATTTACCAAGAAAATTTTCTGTGCCCTTAATAATGATTCCTTGCTAATATGGCTTCACCCATCATAAATGGTCTATTCAGAGAGATAAATGAAAAACAGAATAAAAGAAAAATAAACAAAATTAAATGGTCATTTCTTTGAAAATACCAACAAAACTGACAAACCTTACGTTAGCCTAAGAATGTAAGGGACAAAATGAAAATAATTCAAATCAGAAATTAAAGTGAGGACATTACTATCAACCCTACAGAAATATAAAGGATTATGAGACTACAATGAACAATCGTAGCCAACAAATTAGAAATCTAGATTATATGGACAAATTCTTTTTAAAAAATACACAAATTACTTAAACTGACACAAGAAGAAATAGAAATTCTGAAAAATTTATAACAAGAGATTAAATCGCTCATCAAAAACCTTACAACAAAGAAAAATCTAGGACTAGATGGCTCACTTGGGGGAAAAAAGGAATTCTACATTTAAAGAATAAATTTCAGTCCTTCTCAAATACTACTTAAAAATAGATGAGGAAATAACAGTTCCTAACTGACTCTACAAGGCCAGGATAACCCTGATACCAAAGCTAGACAAAGACATCATAAAAAAAGCAAACTACCTGTTCCATTGGTCTATGTGTCTGTTTTTGTGCCAGTACCATGCTGTCTTTGTGATCACAGCTTTGTAGTACACCTTGAAATCAGGCAACGTGATGCCCCCAGCTTTGTTTTTCCTTTTCAACAATTCCTTGGTGATTCAGAGCCTTTTCTGGTTCCACACAAATTTAAGGGCTGTTTTCCAGTTCTTTGAAAAATGTCATTGGTATTTTGATCGATGGCATTGAAAGTGTAGATTGCTCTGGGTAGCATAGACATTTTAACTATGCTTATTCTTCCTATCCATGCGCATGGAATATTTTTCCATCTTTTTGTGTCTTCTTCAATGTCTTTCATGAGTGATTTGAGGTTTCTAGAATATAGATCCTTTACCTCTCTGGTTAAATTAATTCTGAGATAACGTACGATTTTTGGTGCTACTATAAATGGAATGGATTCCCTGATTTCTCTTTCTTCAGTCTCATTGTTCGTGTATAGAAATGCAACTGATTTCTGAGCATTGATTTTGTATCCCGCCACATTACTGAATTGCTCTATAAGTTCTAGTAGTTTGGGGGTGGAGTCTTTTGGGTTTTCCATATAACGTATCTTGTCATCTGTGAAGAGAGACAGTTTGACTTCTTCTTTGCCGACTTGGATACCTTTTATCCCTTTTTGTTGTCTGAGTGCTGTTGCAAGGACTTCTAGTACTATGCTGAATAATAATGGCGAGAGTGGGGGATTGGGATAGGCCGGTGATGGGTATTAAGGAGGGCATATATTGCATGGAGCACTGGGTGTTATACACAAATAATGAATCATGGAACACTACATCAAAAACTAAGGATGTACTGTATGGTGACTAACATAACATAATAAAAAATTATTATAAAAAAAAGAAAAGCAAACTACCAACCAACGTCTCTTATGAATATGAAGAAAAACTCCTCAACAGAATACTAGGAAACTGAATTAACAGTATATTAAAAGGATTATACACAGTGACCCAATAGATTTTATTCCAGGAATGCAAATGTGGTTCAACATGAGAAAATCAATATAATACACCAAATTAATAGAACATTAATGACATGATCATCTCAACCGATGTAGAAAAATAATGATGTTTGGGCATAAGGATAGACATATAGACCAATGGAATAGAATTAAGAGTCCAGAAATAAGCCCACACATCTATAGTCAATTGATTTTAGATAAGAGTGCCCAGACTATTCAATGTGTAAAGAATAGTCACTTCAGTAAGTGGTGTTGTGTCAACTGGATATCTACTTACAGAAGAATGAAGTTGTACCCCAACTCACACCATATACAAAAACTAACTCAAAATGGATCAGCAACCTAAATGTAAGTGCTAAAACCATAAAACTCTTAGAAGAAAGCATAGGGGGAAATCTTCATGACCTTGGATTTGGCAATGGATTCTTAGATAAAGCATCAAAAGCATGAGCAATAAAAGAAGAATAAATTGAAGTTATCAAAATTAAAACTTCATGATTGAAGAACATTATTAAGAAAGTAAAAAAAAACCTATAGAAGAAAATATTTGCAAATCATATATCAGGTAAGAGTCTAGTATCCAGAATATATGAAAACTCCTATAACTCAACAAAACAAAAGACAACCCAATTTTTTGAAGAGTCAAATGACTTGATGATATTTCTCCAAAAAAGATATACAGTGGCCATTAAGCTTATAAAAAGATGTTTAACATCATTAGTCATTAGTGAGATGCAAATCAAAACAACAAGATATCACTTCACACCTACTAGGATGGCTACACTTTTTTTCAATGGAAAATAACAGGAGTTGATGAAGATGTGAAGAAAACCACCAAACGTCTATCAACAGATGAATGGATAAATAAATCTTGGTATAGCCATATAACAGAATGTTATCAGCCATAAAATGAATGAATTGTTGACATATGCTACAATGTGAATGAATCCTGAAAACATTATACTAATTGAGAGAGCAGAGACATAGAAAGTTACATATCATAGGATTTCAATTATATGAAATACACAAAATAGTAAATCCATAGAAACAGAAAGCAAATTGATAGTTGCTAAGGGCTAGGGGATGGAGAATGGGGAGTAACTGCTTAATGAGTAACGAGTTGAGGGGAGAGTGCAGCAAATTGTTTAGAACCAGATAGTTGCTGTGATTGCACAACACCATGAATATAGTAAATGCCATTAAATTATTCACTTTAAAATGGCTATGCTTTATGTAAATATGTTATATGAATTTCAGCTCAACTAAATTAAAGGAAAAAAACCAAAAAGATGTCCTGAACAATGATAGTTCTCAATATAGAAAATCTATGTGGAAAAACCCTGAAGGCAATACTTTGATTTTCCTATAGCAAAAATTTCCTTTACCTTTCTCACCCTTCCTAAGATATTCTTTAAAATACCTCAGATAACATTTATAATCCTACTCTTTTGAACAGATCCCATTCCCACCTTACCTAATCTTAAACTTCGCAAGTTCTCTCTCCTTTCTGCATTATCATTTTTTCTCTACCAGATGATTGCCATCAGCATTGCAACCAACTATGATATCTCCCATCTGAAAATAAAACAAACAAAGCAGGAATAGACTTCCTGTTGAGCTCTTCTGCAACCTGACATTAGAGGAAACTTTCCTAATCATGAGTTAAAATCCAAATATATGAAATAAATGTATCATTTTTGATTTTATAAAAAGAAAATGAAAAATCCAAAGCAAAAAAACACCATAAACAAGTGAAAACAAAAGCTGGAAAAAAAATATTGATAGCTTCCATCACAGATGAAGGATTAATGTCCTTGATATATAAGGAGTTTTTTTTTTAAGATTTTATTTATCTGTTTGTTAGAGAGAGAATCCAGGAGGGGGATTGGCAGGCAGAGCAGGCAAAGCAGGCAGAGTAGAAGAAGCAGGCTCCCCACTGAGCAACGAGCCCAATGTGGGACTAGATCCCAGGACCCTGGGATCATGACCTGAGCCTAAGGCAGACACCTAACGGACTGCACCGTCCCAGGCTTCCCCAGAAGGAGCTTTATAAAACAGATTTAAAAAAAAAATCAAAAGCCCTATTAAAAAAAAAGTCTTACAAAAAAGACCCTATAGAAATTGATCTTAAATATGTAAAATGTTGTTAAAACTTGCTCATACCTTTTTTTAAAAATGCAAATTAAAAATACACTAAGATTTCATACATTTCTGTTAGATCGACAAACATCTAAGTTTGTAGCACACACTATTATCAAGACTGGGGAAATAGTTCTTTCTAACCTTATGACTGGGAATGCAAAATCGTGCAACATTTATGAAGGGGAAATTTGGCAATATCTAATAAATCTCCTAAAAATTCATATTTTGGCCCATCAATCACATTTATGGAGGTCTACATCAATAAACCACTGGCAAAAATGCAAAAAGATGAAAGTACAAGACATTTGTTGCTGTACTACTTTTTTTAATGTATTTTATTTTATTTTATTTATTTTATTTTTAAAGAGAGAGAGTGAGTGTGCAAGCGGGGGAGGGCAGGTAGAGGGGGAGAGGGACAGAGAGAGAGGGGGGAAGAATCCTAAGCAGACCCCATGCCCAGCACAGAGGCCGACGTGAGGCAATCTCATGACCTGAGCCCAAATCAAGAGTCAGACGCTTAACCAACTGAGCCACTCAGGTACCCCTTAAAAATATTTTCAATCAGTTTTATGGAAGTATAATTTACAATCAACAAAATGCAACCATTTTAAGTGTACAAATGAATTTTGACAAATCTTCATACCCATGTAACTACCACACCAAAAAAATATAAAATATTTCTATTACCTGAAAAGTTTTCTCCTGATTCTTTATAATCAATCCACTTCCACTTCTGGCCCCAGAGCAACCACTGATCTTTCTGCCATTATAGATACGCTCATATTTATAAGAGCTCACGTAAATGAAACCACTCAGAAGATATTTCCTTGTATCCAGTTTCTTCCATGCAACATAATGTTTTAGAGATTTATCCACATTGTTGCATATGC
Organism: Ailuropoda melanoleuca; assembly: GCF_002007445.2. Classification (NCBI taxonomy): domain Eukaryota; kingdom Metazoa; phylum Chordata; class Mammalia; order Carnivora; family Ursidae; genus Ailuropoda; species Ailuropoda melanoleuca. Next base: position 6,217,607 of record NW_023179820.1, read on the forward strand.
CAAGAATTTATTCCTTTATATTCCAAAGTCATTTTCTGTTGTATAAATATACCATATGTCCATGCATATCTGAGTTATTACCAGCTTGGAGATATTACAAATAAAGAAAGCTGCTATGAATATTCATATGCAAATGCACAGATGTTCATCTTATTTCTCTGGTAAATAACTAGTAGTAGAATTTCTGGATGAAACAAGTGTGTACTCAAATTTACACAAAATGTCTGTTTCTCCAGGTCCTTACCAAAACTTGTAGTGGTAATATATTATGGCTTTCATTTTTATCTCCTAGCCTGGAAATTTGTTGAGCACCATTTGTACAATCATTTGTGTTTCTTATCTTTGGTAATTATTGGTCAAATAATTTTTTAAATTAGGTTGTTTGTCTTCTTACAACTGAGTTTTAAGAGTTCTATATATATTCTGGATAGCAATTTTATATCAGATATTTGATTTGCAAATATTCTCCTCCCAATTTTTGGCTCATCTTCTTGTTTCCTTAATTGTATTTTCTAAAGAACAAACATTTTCAATTTTAATGAAATCTAATTTATTGTTTTATTTCTTTCTTTTTTTGGTGTAATCACTAAGAAATACATGTCAAACCTAAATCACTAAGGTTTTTCCCAATATTTTAACCTGGAAGTTTTGTAGTGTTAGCACTTACATTTAGGCATATGATCTATTTTAGTTAATTCTGCATATAAACTTAACAGGCAGTCTTTTTTTTTTTTTTTACATTTGGATGTCCAATGATTATGGGACCATTTGTTAGAAAGAGTTACCTAGGCAACTTCATTCAAAATCAATTGACTATAAATGCATGAGTTTATTTTTGAACTCTATTCTGTGTCATTCATCTTTATGTTTACCCTTATATCTACACCTGCATAGTCTTGTTTCCCTAACTCTATAGAAAGTTTTGAAATCAGATAATACAAGACCTCCATCTTTGTCTTTTTCAAAACTTTTTGGGTATTCTGAGTCTTTTACATTTAATTAATGTTTTGGAAGTAGGCTTCAAATTCTACAAAGGCATTCTGAGATTTGACTAGGGATTGCACTAACTCTTTAGATCAATCTGAAAATACATTATTATATTATAAATATTAAATCTTTGAACCCACAACATGGAATATCTCTTCATTTATTTACATTTTCTTTACATTTTCTCAGCAACATTTCATATTTTGAGTGTGTACAATTCTTACACATCTTTGGTTAAATTTATTACTGTTTTACTCTTTTTGATGGAAGTGGAATTCTTTTATTAATTTCATTTTCAGGTTACTTGTTGCTAGTACATATCAATGCAATTGATTTTGCATGCCAATTATGTATCCTGCAACCTCGGTAAACTCATTTATTAGATCTATTAGGGATGTTTTGTTTCATAAATTCTTTACAATTTTCTACATATAAGATCATGTGGTCTGCAAATAAACAGTTTTACTTACTCTTTTTCAACCTAGAAAATCCTTTCTGTTGCCTTATTGCAAGGGCTAAAACCTGTAGTACAATGTTAATAAATGTGGTGAAAACAGACTTCCTTGTCTTATTCCCTCTCTTAGGGGAAAAGCATTTCCCCTTACCATTTAGTATTATCTTAGCTGTAGGGTTTTTGTAGGTAACTTAACAGGTTAAGGAAGATCTCTGTTTCTAGTTTCTTGAGAATTTTTATCATAAATAAATGTTGGACTGTCTAAAGCTTTTCCTGCATCAGTTAAGGGGTTGTTAGACATTAATTTTTAATAATTAACTGACTTTTAATTTTAATTTAATATTTAATTGGTATTTATTTTGTTTTAAATTATTGTTTTTAATTGATTTTTCAGATGTAAAGCCAATTTTGCATTTTTTAAATGTTTTTTATTGTATTGTGTTAGTCACCATACAGTACATCCCTGGTTTTTGATGTAAAGTTCGATGATTCATTAGTTGCGTAAAACACCCAGTGCGCCATGCAATACATGCCCTCCTTACTTGAGATCAATGCTATTTTAATGGTATATAATCCTTTTGTATGTTGCTGGGGTTTATTTGCTATAAAAAAGAATCCAGAGTTGCTTCAATATGTTGCATAAAATGTCCAGTTTTTAGCCAAAAATTGTGAGGCATGCAAAAAAATTGAAAATGTGATCATATTCAGGAAAAGTAGCAGTCGACAGAAAATTACTCTGAATTGGCCCAGAGATTTGATTTGCTAAACAAAATCTTCAAAACAGCTGGGTCAATTCACTGGTCAATTATCTGTCCTGATTTGACTTGACAAAGTAGCAGTGTTTCATACACAGAATCACCCTCTGTTTGAAACATTTTGTTCACCTGACATCAAAGACATGACTATTTCTTGGTTCTCATCCTATCCCACCTTCCTTCACTAGATCCCTCTCATGCACCAGATCCTGAGAGCTACTGTGCCCCAGGATCCTGAGCTCCTCTCTGGTCTGTCCAATCTATTCATGTGCTGACAACTCCCAGTGTATATCTTTAGTCCTGAGGACTCCTCTTAACAAAATTAACTAAGGCATCTCAAACATATGTATAATATAAAATTCTTTATTTTCCCTCCAATTTTGTTCAGACCACATCTTAATCATATCAGTATATGCATCTCCATTCCTATAATTACACAAAACTAAAAACATTAAGAGTCATCTTTGACTCCTGCTCCAGAAAATGTATCCAAATCTGATTATTAGCCATCGCAGCTACCACTCTGGTCCAAACCATAGTCACATCTTTCCTTCACCATTACAGCCTCCTAACTGGCCTCTTGAACTTTAATTCCTGCCCTTGTGCAGTCTATTCTGTAGCAACAAGAATGCTTCTTTAAAATGTAAATCATATCTCATCACTCCACTGCTTAAAGTTATTACTCAGTCTTTAAAACAACCTGGGAGACCCTGTATAATCCGTATCAACCTCACCCACATCTTCTCTGACCTCACTTCCTTCCATGGCTTCCTTGTTCTTTTTATTCCAGGTTCATTGGCCTCCTTTCTTTTTCCCAACCAAGCATCTTCCAAATACACAAATGGCTCATTTCATTCAGATTGCTACCAAAATCTCAACTTATTTTGGAGGAGTCCTCTATATTTTAAAAAGTATATTCTACTTTTGTCACTCTGCTCCTCTGAGATTCCTTCATTTTGGTCCTTTCTTTTCAAAAATAGCACAAACCGCCTTCTAATAACTTATTTGTTTACTTGCTGATTATGTAGGGCAACAACCCACACATACACACACAAACACACACGCACGCACACACACACAAGCCTGACAGAGCAGTTATTTTATTTATTGACTTATCCCAAGGAAGTAGATAAAAACCTGGCCTAAGGTAGACACACAGTAAATATTTGTTGGATGATTGAATGAAGCCAAGTTCTTTGACAAGCATTAACTGGATTTCTACTAGGTACTAAACACTGCCCTAAATATAACAGCATCTCCTTTTATTTTTCCAACAACCCAAACAATTAAATACAATTGTCATTATTTTATTGATAAGGCTCTGAGAGATTAAGGGCTTGCTTAAGGTTTCATGGTGTGTTAATGATAGAGCTGGAGTCCAGTCTTTTAGTTTCAAGTTTTTATCTCCATTACACCGGTTCTCAGTAATATTGGGTACATTGGGGGACCACAGAATGGAACCCATGGAGATAGGATTAAAAGCCAGGCACCAGTGAGAACCATTCTGAACAGCTCTTAATATCTAGTTTTGTAATCTTTTGTCAAATTACAATGCCCAGTACCCAGATCAGAATATTGAACTTCTCAGGAAATGGTCTTGTTTAACAGGTAGAGCTGTGACAAAGCCACCTTTCTGACAGAGAAACATACTGACAATCAGTATCAGCACCTGGAATTGCCACATGTTTTTGTCACATGTATTGGAACACTGTATCAGAAGAATGGCTTGAAGCAAAACTATTAATGAAAACCATTTGTGTAGCCATAGATAGTCACATGATTAGTCTCAGTTGTGAATTTTCCAATTAAGAAACAAATGCATATATAATAAGCTCCAGGTAAGACTTGTCTATTCCCTTTAGTTCTTAATTTGGCAGCTAGACTTTCAGAGCGAACAAAGAAAATATACTGCTCTAAGGCAAAATATTTTCTAATACTGCATATAAGTTTTAATCCAATTCTAAAGTATTTTTTTGCCAAAACTCATCCTCTTGTGACCTTAGATTATAGATTGTTCAAGAAAAGAAAGAGTGAGTGTAGAATAGAAGGTCAAGTACTGGTAGAAATAGTTTTCCCTCATTTCAGGGCCCATTATGGAAAACCAAGTCTATATGTGGCCATGGGTTAGAGCAACCTAGACATAACTTTAAACCCTTGGAAAAGATTATTCATTTCACATCCTTAAAAGAGATCATAAACCTCATATTTTTCTTTTGTTATTAGAAGCATTCCTTTTTCTGGAAGAGTTTTTTTTTTGTTTTTTGTTTTTTTATTATTATATTATGTTAGTCACCATACAGTACATCCCCGGATTCCGATGCAAAGTTCGATGCTTCATTAGTTGCGTATAATGCCCAGTGTACCATGCAATACGTGCCCTCCTTACTACCCATCACCAGTCTATCCCATTCCCCCACCTCCTCCCCTCTGAAGTCTTCAGTTTGCTTCTCATAGTCCATAGTCTCTCATGCTTCATTCTCCCTTCTGATTACTCCCCTTTCTTTATCCTTTTCTTCTCCTACCAATCTTCCTAGTTCTTATGTTCCATAGATGAGAGAAACCATATGATAATTGTCTTTCTCTGCTTGACTTATTTCACTTAGCATTATCTCCTCCAGTGCTGTCCATGTTGCAGCAAATGTTGAGAACTCATTCTTTCTGATAGCTGAGTAATATTCCATTGTATATATGGACCACAGCTTCTTAATCCAGTCATCTGTTGAAAGGCATCTCGGCTCCTTCCACGATTTAGCTATTGTGGACAATGCAGCTATGAACAATGGGGTGCATATGGCCCTTCTCTTCACTACGTCTGTATCTTTGGGGTAAACATCCAGTAGTGCAATGGCTGGGTCATAGGGTAGCTCAATTTTTAACTTTTTAAGAGACCTCCACACTGTTTTCCAGAGTGGCTGTACCAACTTGCATTCCCACCAACAATGTAGGAGGGATCCCCTTTCTCCACATCCTCTCCAACAATTGTTGTTTCTTGCCTTGTCTATCTTTGCCATTCTAACTGGCGTAAGGTGGTATCTCAGTGTGGTTTTGATTTGAATTTCCCTGATGGCTAATGATTTTGAACATTTTTTCATGTGTCTGTTAGCCATTTGTATGTCTTCATTGGAAAAGTGTCTGTTCATATCTTCTGCCCATTTTATGATTTGTTTATTTGTTTCTCGTGTATTGAGTTTGAGAAGTTCTTTGTAGATCTTGGATACCAGTCCTTTATCTGTGGTGTCCTTTGCAAATATATTCTCCCATTCCGTGGGCTGTCTCTTAGTTTTTTTGACTGTTTCCTTGGCTGTGCAGAAGCTCTTTATCCTGATAAAGTCCCATAAGTTCATTTTATCTTTTATTTCTCTTGCCTTTGGAGATGTGTCGTGAAAAAGGTTGCTCTGGCCGATGTCATAGAAGTTGTTGCCTATGTTCTCCTCTAGAATTTTGATGGATTCCTGTCTCACATTGAGGTCTTTCATCCATTTGGAGTTTATTTTTGTGTATGGTGTGAGAGAGTGGTCAAGTTTCATTCTTTTGCATGTAGCTGTCCAATTTTCCCAGCACCATTTATTGAAGAGACTGTCTTTTTTCCACCGGATGTTTTTTCCTGCTTTATCAAAGATTAGTTGCCCAAAGAGCCGAGGGTCCATTTCTGGGTTCTCTATTCTGTTCCATTGGTCGATGTGTCTGTTTTTGTGCCAGTACCATGCTGTCTTTGTGATCACAGCTTTGTAGTACAGCTCGAAATCCGGCATTGTGATGCCCCCAGCTTTGTTTTTCCTTTTCAACAGTTCCTTGGAGATTCGGGGCCTTTTCTGGTTCCATACAAATTTAAGGACTATTTGTTCCAGTTCTTTGAAAAATGTCCTCGGTATTTTGATCGGGATAGCATTGAAAGTGTAGATTGCTCTGGGTAGTATGGACATTTTAACTATGTTAATTCTTCCAATCCATGAGCATGGAATATTTTTCCATCTTTTTATGTCTTCCTCAATATCTTTCAAAAGTGATCTATAGTTTCTAGGATATAGGTCCTTTACGTCTCTGGTTAAGTTAATTCCAAGGTAACGTATGGTTTTTGGTGTTATTGTAAATGGGATGGATTCCCTAATTTCTCTTTCTTCAGTCTCGTTATTCGTGTATAGAAATGCAACTGATTTCTGGGCATTGATTTTGTATCCTGCCACCTTACTGAATTGTTCTATAACTTCTAATAGTTTGGGAGTGGATTCCTTTGGGTTTTCCATATAGAGTATCATGTCATCTGCAAAGAGAGACAGTTTGACTTCTTCTTTGCCGATTTGGATACCTTTGATCCCTTTTTGTCTTCTGATTGCTGTTGCAAGGACTTCTAGTACTATGTTGAATAATAGTGGCGAGAGTGGNAGTTGCATTTCTATACACGAATAACGAGACTGAAGAAAGAGAAATTTGGAAGAGTTTTTGGTACATAAGCCCATAGTGTTTTTAAAAGGAGTGTAGGAAGAAGACGATCTACTACAAGGAGAAAGAAGATTACCAGATATCACACAAAATTGTAGGAACCAAAACAGCATTTCTATATCTATGAAACTATGGAGTCCAGAAAAAAAGCAATCCTATAAATGAAATGTGCAATATTTTCTTAACTAAGAGTGACTTAAATTGAGAAAGATTAAATTTTAAAGAAGATTTACTTAATCTCATTATAACGAAGTAAAGGAAAGAAAGAAAAAGATTAAGAATAAGCTTTAACCTGTAATTATTGAGTATATAGTTGTGTTCAGATTATTTTCATATATGGTAAAATTTATCTGAATTTGTATTGCTGATCAATTATTTTTTATTTGGATTTCCCAGATTTTATTTCATGAGCCCATTTTTCTCTTGCTGAGTAAGTTATGCTTTGCATAGACCCTAAAATAGCTAATTTATCTTGCATGACCTAGAGGAAGGAAAATTGCATAACAGGTAAAGATGAAATGCAAATAAAATCAAAGTAGTTCATGACTAGACATAGATCCAAGTATTTCTGAGAAAAAAGAAACAAGAAGAAAAGTATAGAAAGACTAAGAAAGGACTAAAATGTACTTGGAACATAGGTAAACACAAATGTTTGCCCTGATTTTCTTGTCAAAGCAAAATTGAAAAGTATTTGCGAATGAATGAAATAAATTAAGTTTTCATCTCATCTTACGTTGACTTCCTATCACAAGTTGTATGGAGATTGTCTTGCACCAAGATAAAGCCCTTTACCAGAAGAACAGAATAATTGTATTTAGTTTAATATCTTCTATCCCCACTTTTCTCTATTACTTCACTCACAGAGACACTGGCATGATTGTGTGGAGAAATTTAGTACAAAAATATTATAAACAAAATTAGAAAGTAAATAACAAACTAAGAAAAATATCTGCAACGTATATGGTTTCACTATGTTTAAAGAACTTTTGCAAAACAATAGAAAAGAAAAATGGACAATGGAAAAGAACAGATGATTTAAAAAGAAAAACTAAGTATATTTAAGTAAGAAGTAAAGTCAAATTTGAATGTGAGATGCTATTTTTGCTTATTATATTAACAAAGATAATTCCCATTCTCAAGCGAGAAATTTGGCAATATAATTTTAAAAATTTGTATGGTGCTCCATTTCCAGAAATTTATCCTAAGAGAATTTTCATGGATATATTCAAGGATTAAGCTGTCAGATGTTCTTTGCATTATTTTAAGTAACAAAATACTAGGAATGAACTAAATACCCAACCATACAATACTTAGCAAAAGTTATAAAACATCAATACAACAAGATATTATGAAGTCATTAAAAAATTCAAAGAATACTATTTGATAATAAAAATATTATCAATTCAATTTTAAGAAAAGTAGATTTCCAAGCAGTATAGTAATTCCTTATTAAATAAAATGCATGAGTATTTATTATCTATTAGCGAGAAAAATATGCTTAAAATTAGGCATAACTTTAGCTATAATATTATATGAACACAAAGTCATTATCTCTTTACTTTTCTTCCCAACGTAAATTCTAACAACTTCACTTGCACTTTGAACAAAATTTTATTTATGTATTTTACCTCTGTATTATTCCTCTCTTTACATTAGTGATCTCTGTACACATATATATTAGAATATAAACTATAATTATGCCTTAGAGAGGACCAATAACTTTATTTTATTATTCAGAACAGCTTCTGACATAAAAAAAATACTAAATTAAATTTTTTGCTTGTATGACTTAGATCGTTTAAACAAGGACAGGAGCTAGTCACTTAAAATAAATATTCAAAAATTAATTTTTTCTCAAGCCAGCTGCCTCCTGCCCACAACACTACCACCTTTCCTTCATCAGAAACAGTCAAAAACTCCCAAGATCCACAAAGAACTTCTCAAACTCAATACACGAGAAAGAAAGAATCAAATCAAAAAATAGGCAGAAGATATGAACAGACACTTTTCTAATGAAGACATACAAATGGCTAACAGACACATGAAAAAAATGTTCAAAATCATTAGCCATCAGGGAAATTCAAATCAAAACCACACTAAGATACCACCTTATGCCAGTTAGAATGGCAAAAATTGACAAGGCAAGAAACAACAAATGTTGGAGAGGATGTGGAGAAAGGGAATCCCTCTTACGTTGTTGGTGGGAATGCAAGATGGTACACTTTGGAAAAGAGTGTGGAGGTCCCCTAAAAAGTTAAAAATTGAGCTACCCTATGATCCAGCAATTGCACTACTGGATGTTTACCCCAAAGATACAGATGTAGTGAAGAGAAGGGCCATATGCACCCCAATATTCATAGCAGCATTGTCCACAATAGCTAAATTGTGGAAGGAGCCGAGATGCCCTTCAACAGATGACTGGATTAAGAAGATGTGGTCCATATATACGATGGGATATTACTCAGCCATTCCTTCTTGTCTGGCTAAGAGGCTATCTATACACAAGCTCACCACGTTCACTTACATTTCTGGGATTTCTCTTGGTTCCTTTTTCACCAGTGATACTCTCCTTTCACCTGGCTGCTATCCAAATCATACCCATTTATCCAGCCTCAGCTTTTCACAGTTTCTCCAAATCTTCTTTAATATTCCATTTATCTCTTCCTTCTGCAAGTTCTTTTGGTACCCAGCATCTGAATCACAAAATTTAGTGTGCACAATCCCTTATGTTATTTGGATTTTGTTTTATGTTTGTTGCCTATATTTCTCAAACTCAGATTTAAATTTTGATCCTAGGGACTATATTTCATAGTTCACTTCTATCCCCACATAATACCTGACACAATGGTGACCACAAAGGAAATATGTAAAAATACCCTTTTGATTGGTAATAACATGCAATGAATTTAATATAAAATAAAATTGCTCCCAGTACTTGGATGGAGCCCTGCTTTTTAGCTAAGTTTCGTTAAATAATAAATTCAGATCAGCCTGGTGTTCAGAATCCTAGGAAGCTTATGTGGTTCCATGTCATCCAACCTGAGGTAAAAACTCAAATCCAAATGAGAGCATATATTTTAGCATCAGATTCTGTCTTCCTTGCCATCCTGACACCTGCCAGGCTTCTCAATTATTTCAATGTTCACCATCAGAGACCCATCCATGTCTTGGTGCCTTGGTGCTTGACTTCATCACCTCCAAAGTCTTCCTCCTCTTATTTCAGCAGCCCACTTTCTTTTTTTTAATGTTTTTTTATTATATTATGTTAGTCACCATACAGTACATCCCTGGTTTCCGATGTAAAGCTCGATAATTCATTAGTTGCGTATAACACCCAGTGCACCATGCAATACGTGCCCTCCTTACAGCCACTTTTGAGGGCACCCTTTTATGTAGCGAAAGTTATGTAGCGAAAGTTTTCCACCTTCAATAAAATATTTCAGATATTCCTCATGATAATCCTATCTTCATAGCTTCTTTGTTTAATGAATCTCATATATTTCTTCTTTGTTCTCATCAGCCTGCCAGCACTGCTGCTTCATTTCTCCCCATCCAAATTGCCCTCTTATATTCACTTTCCACCTTATCCATCTTAACATCTATAACATCATCATTTCAGCTTGCTTTTTGCCAATATGCTTGGCTCTTTATCCTTCAGGGCTCAACTAACACCCACGAATGTCACACAGTGCACGCTAGAACCTGGAGACCGAGGGCCCTGGTAAGTGACCCGCTGACCTTGGGATTGTCAGCCTTGCCCGGAATAGCTTGCTTGTTCCACCCATGGCTGAACACACCAGGACTCGTGCCAACACTCTCAGCCCCGTGCTTTGACAGTACCTGATCATTGAGTAACACAGGGAGATTCTGTGGCTGTGAAAGCAGCCTTGGTAGTAGATTTTGCAGCAAGTTTTCAGTTGCTCCAGGGAATGGCACACTGCTCCTGATAACATCTGAAAGACATTACAGTAAGTTGAAATTCTACAAAGTCCTTGCCAATGGAGTTGAGAGAAACTGGTCTCAGTTAAATTGTTGCCAGGTGGCCCCAGTGATTCAACAGACAATTCAGTTTATCGTTTCTCACTTTTATTGCAAATGACCAGCAAAACTTTAGTCTTGGATCAATAAATACACTTTCTCCATGACTGCAGTAGATATCTGAGCTTTACTGTAGAAAAAAAGAAAGAAAAATCAAACGCCACAAACTGATACTTGTCAAAAATTCACAGGTGCCTGTCTTCATGAGGACCTTATCAGTGGCTATAATATCCACTATGATTCTCTAGTTGTCTCATAGTTATCATCAGCATGGACTGTGCCTCTTACCTAATAGAAAATATGGGAGCCATAGAAGGAGAACTAACACTACGCTGCTCCAGCAGACTGCACCTGGTCTATCCCCTCCCCCTCATCGCAGCAGAAGTGACCTTCCTCCATCAAAGTCCCTCCACTGGGATCTGGATACCACCCCTCCGCATGATACTATTTCTCCACAGTTACAGTAACTTTGAGTGGTCTATCAAGTTCTCCTGGCTTTTTCAAACTAGTGTTGTAATATGCTCAAGTGTTTTCCACATTAAATTGAGAAAAAAGAAAATGCTCTTTTTACATTTTTTATTGAGGTATAATTCATATAACATAAAAGTCACCATTTTAAAATGATTCAGTAGTTTAGAATACATTTACTACATTTCACAAACAGACACACATAGGGATCAGCAATCAGTTTCAATTTCCCACTTTTCCATACCTTGGCAACCACTGATCTACTTTTTGTTTCTACAGATTTATCTATTTTGGACATTGCATAAAAATGGATTTACACAATACACGACCCTTTGCACCTGACTTTCGCCTAGCACAATGTTTTCAAGGTCCATCCATAGTACAGCATGGACCAGTACTTAATTCTTTCTTATGACCGAATAATATTCCATTGTGTGGATTTACCCATTGATCAGTTGATGAACATTTGGGTTGTTCCCACCTTTAGGCTATTACAGATAATGCTACTATGAAGATTGTGTACAAGTTATTGTGGAAACATGTTTTCAATTCTCTTTTATATATTCAGAAATGGGATTACTGTATCCTAATTATACGCTTAACTTTTGAGGAACTGCCAAACTCTTTTCCAAAAGTGGCTGCTGGCACCAGTTTATATTCCTCTCAGCAATATATTAGGGTTCCAATTTCTCAACATCCTTATCAACATTTGCAATTATCTGACTTTTGATTCTAGCAATTCTATTGGGTGAAAAATGAATTTCGCTGTGGTTTTGATTTGCATTTCCTAATGCCTAATGGTTTTGAGCATCTTTTCATGTGCATGTTGATTTTTATGTAGAATCTATTTTTTCCATTTATTTATTTATTTATTTCAATTTTATTCATTAACATATAGCGCAATATTGAATTCTGGAGTAGAATTCAAGGATTCATCACTTATGTGTAGATTCTATTTAAATCTTTTGTCCATTTTTAAACTGGGTTGTCTTTTTATTGTTGAGTTACAGGAGTTCTTTATATATTCTAGATACAGACCCTTAATTGTTTTATGATTTGCAAGCATGTTTTCTCATTCTGTAGGTAGATTTTCAATTTTTTATAGTGTCCTTTATTACACTATCTTTATTTTGATAAGGCCCAAATTTATCTATTTTTTCTTTTTGGTTATTTGTGTTTTGGTGTCAGATTCTAATTCAAAGTCACATAGATTTATTTGTGTTTCCTTTCAAAGGTTTTATAATTTTAGCTCTTGCATTTAGATCTTTGATCAATTTTGAGTAAATTTTTGCATATGACATAAGGTGGGTGTCCAACTTCATTCTTTTACATGTGGGTATCCAGTTGTTCCACCACCATTTGTTGAAAAGACACTTCTTTTCCCTATTGAAATGTCTTCACACTGTTGTTAAAAACCAGTTGACCCACATATTGCATGGTGCACTGGGTGTTATATGCAAATAATGAATCATGGAACATTGCATCAAAAACTGGGGATGTACTGTATGGTGACTAATATAACAAAATAAAAATTATTTAAAAAAATAATAAAAAAATAAAAGAGAAAAAAAAACCAATTGACCATAGACATGTGGTTCTATTTCTTGACCTTAAATTCTTTTTTTATTTCTCTATATGTCTATCTTTATACATACCACACTGGCTTCATGATTATAGCTTTGTAGAAAGTTTTGAAATCTGGAATGTGAATTCTCCAACTCACTCCTTTTGAAATTGTTTTGACTTCAAGGGCCCTTACATTTTCGTATAGATTTTAGGACAGTTTTTTCATTTCTGAAAAAGAAAGGCAATTGGAAATTTGATAGGGATTGCATTGAACCTTTAGATCAACTTCGGGAGTATTATCATCTTAAGAGTATTAATGCCTTCATTTTCAAAGGATGGTTTTGCCAGATATATATAGTGAGTTGGAGGGATATCAAGGATAATCAAGGAAAATAAGAACACAATGTAGCAGTAACATATGACAAGATTTATTTGGGTGATGTTTGACAAATTTGCATCTGAGGAAGGGTTTTGCAGCATAAGATCTTCCAGAGGCTGCAACATAAGGGCTACAGAAAGAATGAAGGAGGGTAAGGGAAGTCCTGGGGGAGAGTACAGTCTGAGAGGCGGATCATATGTCCAGGTAACATCACTCAGCAGCATGGCAGGGAGCCTATGGGTCCAAGAGTGCAGCACTTTGAGGTCTTTCAGAGCTACCAGGTTTATCCTCTCTATGGCTATCTGATGTTGGGTATAGTTTTTTGGAGATACAATGCAGGCAGTCTTTAAATATCTAAAATCTGTTTATTGTGAGCTATAGTTAAAACAATTAGATGCACAAAATTTGAATTTGGTACCATCGAGCTTTGGAGCCAATGGATCCCATTCTGCTGTGAAGAAGTAAAGAACTAGGGCCAATAAACAGAAGCCACTTGGCTCATTTAAGTAGCAATATAGAACTTCCTGTTGACGGTCTTGTTCCTTTCATCACTCTGAATAGGTCATTTCACTGATTTCTGACCTCCATGGTTTCTAATATAAATTAACTATGATCTTACTGAGAATCACTTGAATGTAATGAGTTCATTCTTGCTGCTTTTAAGATTCTTTCTTTCTTATCGACTTTTGACAGATTGATCGTTGTGTGTCTAGGAATGGATCTCTTCAAGTTTATCCTACCTGGATTTGTAATACTTCTTGACTGTTTACATTAATGTTTTTCCTCAAATTTGGGAAGTTTGCAGCCATCATTTCTTTAAAATTTTTTCTGCTTTATCCCTCTCATTTCTCTTCTGGGACTCCCATTATGCATATGTTATTATGCTTGATGGTGTTTATGGGTCCCTGAGACTTCATTTTTCTTTATTCTTTTTTTTTTCCTAACACTGGATAATCTCAACTGAACTATCTTCAAGTTCACTGATTCCTTCCTCAGTTTGAATCTGTTGTCAAGACTTTCTAGTGAATTTTTCACTTCAGTTATTGTACTTTTCAACTTCACAATTTCTATTTTCTTCCTTTTAACTTTTTATTTCTTTATTGATATTTTCCATTTGGTAAGATTATTATCTTTTTTCCTTTACTTCTTGAAATGGTTTCCTTTGTCTCTGGGAACATATTTAAGATACTAAGATAACTGATTTAAGGGGCATCTGAGTGGCTCAGTCAGTTGAACATCTGACTCTTGGTTTTGGCTCAGGTCATGATCTCAGGGTCATGAGATAGAGCCATACAGCGAGCCCTGCATAGGGCTCCACACTCAGGAGGGGTCTGCTTGAGTTTCTTTCCCTCTCCCTCTGCCCCTCCTCCCACCACATTCAATCTCTCTCTCTCCCTCTCTCTCTAAAATAAATAAATGAATCTTTTTAAAAAAGATAACTGATTTAAAATCTGTGTTCAAAGGTCCAACATCTTGGCATCCTCTGGACAGTCTATTGATTGCCTTTTTTGTTTTTTGTTTTTGTTTTTGTTTTACTATGTATGTGCCAGTACTTGTTTCTTTCCATGTCTCATAATTTTTTGTTTGGAAACTGAATGTTTTTTATTAGAATGTGACTACTTTGGAGCTTATATTTTCATTCCTTCCCAGAGTTTTTGTCACTGCTTTTGTAGTTGTTTTTTTGTTGTTGTTGTTGTTTATTTAGTGACTTTTATGATCTAATGTTGTAAGGTCTATATTCTCTGTTTCTTGTGAAGTCTTCTCAGCATGGTAGCCAGATAATGATTAGACAGATATTTTTTCTTAAATTCCTGGAATCAAAAAATCTCTCAGTCTTTGCTGAGGGGACCTCCATGCACATTGGGGCATAACTTCAATACTTAGTCAAACAGTTTACAACTCTGTTAGCATTCACTTCCACTTCCACAGAGCCTCAAGGTCAGCCAGAATTGAGAGCATATGGTGTCCTCAGGTTTTTTCTGAGTATAGGCACAGCATTTGGGGATATGAAAGCCCTTCCAGACTCTCAGGAATATGTTAGAACTTTCCAAACCACTTTTAAAAACCTCATTCACCAGGCTTTCCTCTTAAGCTTTTTGTTTAGTTTATTGTTTGCCCCAACTGTTATCTATCACTTCAGGCAGCAGCAACTATAAAACATTTTCTTACACACGTTTTTGAAGAACATCCCAGGGTAGTATCTTTAGCACTGAGCATGTTCTGAATCTGGGGGAGGGGAATGAAAAGCCTTTCAGGTATGGTCTCCCAGGGAGCCATTAAAGAGTCTAAAACAAATAATTAAATTTGTTTCTGAATCAGGTCCTTTCTGCTTTCTCCAGGGCTAGGAATGCAGGCTTTGTTTTCAAGGCTATTGTGGAACTACAGAGCAGGCAGTGAGGTATAAGTAAGTGAAAAATGCCACAAAGTTCTCTGTTATTAGCAAGATTCAATATTTTTCTTGGATAAGCGTTCCCCAGATTGCTACAAGTATTTGTTTAAATTCCTGAACCCCAAAAATATTAATTTTGACAGTTTTGCAAGTTTTTTACTGGCAATTCCAGCGTTCCTTCACCATTCTGTCCTTTTCAATCACAATCAAATTATTTGAAGAATTATTCCAACTCATTGTCCAATTTGCTTATCTCCCATTCCATCTTCAAGCCTCTACCATCTAACTCCTACTCCCGCCGCTCCAGTGAAACTTCTCTTCTGAAAGTCACCAATGATCGCTAGGTCCAAAATATATTTCTTTGACCATTTTCTATTTTTTTACACACTGTCAAGTTTAAGCCTGGCACATTTTAGGCATTAAGTTATATGTGTTGAATGAGTGAATGAATGAAATATTTCACCTCTTTTTGTCACTCTCACTCTGATATAGATGCCTCCTCCTTGAACTAGTCCTTTTTTCCCTGTGGGTGCCCTCAAGATTCGATGACAGGAGACCTGTTTTTCTCATCCTATACCCCATTCCTAGGTAATCTCATTGATTTGCAAGGTTTCGTCTATCCCCCATATGCAATCTCAATATATCAAAACATAATTCACTATTTTCTCCAGTAAACTTGCTTTACTTCATGTTCTCTTCACCAGTGGCTATCACAGCCACTCATCAGGTATCTTAGCCAGAAACCTAGAAGGCACCTTTTACTCATATCACTGTTTCCACTATTGTTTCTACCAATAACATTGGTAGAAATGTTATTAAAGAAATCACTTTCATTGGTTGAGAAGATGTACACATGAGTTGGCTATCTACTTAACTTTATAAGACACAGGCTATCTCCTTAGCAAACTCCATAAAGGCAAAACAAAGCTTATGAAAAGCATATTCTGGAATAGCAAGTTCCCACTCGAGCTGACTAAAAGAAGAAAAGAAAGGTATGTTCAAATTGGAGACCTTTCAGACACCAACTGACTGGGCACAAAAGGGTCCTGTAGGATGTGGGATTGGTGATTAATCTACTTTAACAGAGAAGAGGCATTTTGACCTTCCTTATCAAAGAAAAACAGTTAGTTGCTTGCTGCAAGAGTTTCTCTAGCTAGAGGATAGTGAACCCTGCTAGATATATTCTCTTTGCAAGATATTGGATAGATCCTGGACAGAGAATATAGGTTGAAGACTAGTGATACCAAACAATAACCTAGCAACTCAGCCTCCTGGTGAAAAGAACATCCCATATAAGAAGTTTCCCAAAAAAATCTATATTAAGGAAAGAAATGTCACATAATAAACTTTCATTCATAACTTTCACTAAAACAGCATATTGACATTACCTCTCTTGAAGCTATATTTCTCTATCAATTTTTACATTCTATGTAATCTGTGTGACCAAATTGTGTTATTTAAAATGGCAAAACAATCATATGTTCTGTCTTGTTGACTGTCAGCCTGTTATATAAGACATTGTTTTTTTTTTTTCAAAGAAAATTCAAAGGTGCTCTAGCAGTTGCCTGGGAGACAAGAAAATACAGGATATGATTTGGACATATTTGTGAATCTAACTCCAAGAATTCTAACATTTCATACCGAAATGATTAGATAAGACATACTCCTACTCTTTCCCTAAGTGTATTTCATGTTTAAGGACCAGGTTTTTATTAAGATTTTATAAGCGTCTGCTCATCTTTCTTGGATCATTTAAGAAACAGTGACTAAGGAGTGCACTTGTTGTGATGAGCACTGGGTATTCTGTGGAAGTGTGGAATCACTACATTGTACACCTGAAACTGACATTACACTGTATGTTAACTTACTGGAATTTAAATAAAAACTTAAAAACAACAATAAAGACAATAAGCATTGTGGTTTCTGAATAAATTAATTGACCAAAAAAAGCAGGATAATGCCACCCAAAATAAAATGTTAATATTTTCCCTGAGATTGCACAAGATTTCATTAAAAATCTGCTTTATCCATGTTCCCTTCAAAGATCATCCACTAGATTCAACATGTTTTCTTGAATCCTCTTTACCAGTACTAACTCAGTAGGTAAATAAATATAATCGCCACGTAAAGATCAAAAATGAATCTCAAAGAATTTCTTCCCTTTTATTTAAATGACAGGTTGTCAGGTATTAGAATGGAGTAATAATGATAGGAATTAAAGTATCTTAAATTTGCAGGAGTTCCAAGTCTGCTTACATATATTTGTCCTCTTCCGTGCCTTACATGTACACTTAGCAAACTCATTTACACGAGGAAAGAAAATGAAGCCAAGTAACCATGCTTCTCTCAGAATTAAAGAAAAGTTCTTGGAAAGTCTATAGACCACCAAATCTAGTTCCTGTCATCTGACCATTCCAGAATAAGACCATACAGTTTCTGGTTTTAGAATTCTTTAGAATTCAAAGATTATCTCTTTAAAGACAAACACCAAGTAGTTTCCTTCAGTAACTCTACTAGTTTCCTGAGTCTACTGTAACAAATTATGATAAATTTAGGGACCTAAAAGGACAGAAACATATTCTGTCACAGTTTTTGAGGACAGAATCTTAAATCAAGGTGTCAGCAGGACGATGTCTCCTGCCTTGGTGTTCCATGGTGTGGCCACATCACTCCCATCTCTGCTTCCTTGGTCACATTGTCTCCCCCTCTTCTGCAGTGTCATTTCTCTCTGCCTCTCTTTTATAGACACTTGCAATTGGATTTACGGCCCAGGTAAGGCAGGATAATTTCCCCCTCTCAAGATTCTTAACTTAATCATACCTGCAATGCAAAATCACATCTTTTTTGCCATATAAGGTAACATTCACAGGTTCAGGGATTTGAACAAGGATCTTTTAGGGGGACCATTATTCAGTCTAACACAGAAACCCACGGAGTTCTGTATTCCCATTTCATATAAACTTTTGGATGGATTTTAGACAAGACAACCTGATTTATTAGTTGAACAATTCACTCATGTATTTGTTCAACTAATATCTAGCTAGTACCAACTCTGTGTGAGACATTACACTGAGCTTGGGAATACAGCTGTGGAGCAGACAAACATGGTCCCAGCCTGTGAGAATTGAAGTTGAAGTCAAACACTTTTAAAGTCACGGCAGTCACAAGTAGCAGAGCAGTGGTGAGGATTTTATTTATAATTGGGAAATGGGGTAAGGTGACATATTCTCTGAAATACCAGGGCTTTAAACTGTAGCTATTGGAAATGTCCAGATAAAGACCTGGAAATGCCCAAGCAAGATAGGTAAGCAAAAAGAGCCTGATCAATGTCCAAAGCACATTCATTCGACCCCAACAAGATTTCTTTTCCTTATTCCACCACACATCCTACTGGGGGATCATGCAGGGACAAAGCCCAGGGCTAAAAGAAAAACCTGTGCCAGGATATTAGAGATAATTCTGCACCTTATAAGAATTGGATCCTCAACTTCTTTTAGACTTCTTATCCTATATTTTAATAGGTTTTATTATTGTCTAGTTGTGGTAAGGCCAATAGATCAGGAGGCAATTGCCATCAAAAAAGCAGTTAATTATATTCACAGATTCCAAGAGAGGGAACATATACCATGCTATGGGAGTCATGCAGGGAACCCCCAGTGTCTGTCCTCAAGCAGAGGAAGAAACTGTGTGCAAAAGCCTTAATTGAAGTTTCCACTTCAAAAAGAACAGCCAAGGCAGGTTTAGGGTTGGCTAGTTCGAATAATTTCATCAGGCTTTGGGGCAGAGGGGCTATCCTAGTTGTCTGATACCCAGTCCTAGGGTGATTAGGGCAGATGTATGGTGGCCTGGTGTGTGACAGCCCAATAAGAGAGCTTGTGGTGGATCTAGACTCTGGATTGGTTTGGTTTGTGTTTGAAAAATGTGCCCCCTGGTGTAGAACTCCTCCCAAGGTGTGGGAGGGGCGATGAGGGAAACAAGAGACCAAGGCAACGTGACTCAGGTATATTATTGGGTTATCCAGAATGAGGTGTGTCCAGTGTATGTGTGCAGGGCAGATGTTAAAGCATCAAGTTCACAGAAGCAAGAAACATGGTCAATATACCTGCCTACCAATTCAGGAAACCATGATGTATATTCCTGAAAGGGTTTCCAAAATTTTAACTGCTCTACACACTTAAAATATGCTTGGTTTCAAGGACATGTAACCAGCTAACCTGAGGAAGGGTCATGCTCCCACATTGCCTTCCAAAATGCACAGCTTTGAAATCTGAAGGGAGACAGCCTGGGTCTCCTTTATCACATAATCTGCTTCTATTCAGTGAGCTTCTTTCTTTCGAAAGTTATCTTAGAAACCATATTCAACCATCTGATAGTCTAACATTTAATTACCAAAAAATACAAATCCCCAAAGTAACAGCATCTTATTTGACCGATTACTTGGCTTTTGTCTTTAATTATTATTTGGTTTGGGATCTATCATGAACAATATCTGAACCCCCTCCCCTTTCTTTCCAGAGTTTTTTGGATCTTTATTGGCTGGCTGTGTTTTAATCAAGTTGACACAGTGACAATGTGAGCAACCTATCCTCCTCTTCTTTTAATTTGTCCTTTGTGTAAAAGTGCTGCTCTTTAAGACAGTGACATAATTCAAAATAGGAGCTTCTCCCTGGTCTGAGGAGATAAAATAAGAAAGCTCTCTGTAGCACCAGATAATGTCAGGGAGAGTGGTTTTCTTAACATCATTTAAAGTCCTGCTGATATGAAATGTCTCATAAATAGTATGATGTGAAAACTGACATCTGTTAACCCTTGTGAAGATGACCCTTGTAGAGCTTCGCCTTCACAACTCAGCTCGTGGGTGTTCCAAAAGGGTGAACGGCACACGAGGACATCCTCCTCTTGAACAGATATATAAAGTTGTTCTTCATTCCAATTTAAAAAAAATCTGCTTTCTGAAGTAAAACAGCGACAGCATGACTCTAGACCGTTCAATAAGGTACTTACCAATTTCGAAGTGCTAGCCCCCCAACCCCAGCTAATTGTCACCTATTCGTTATGCATTCTCCCATAACAAAACAGAATATTGGAGCTAGGAAGGTCTTTGGTATCAGTCAGCGTAGACTTAGCTCTTTGTCTTAGATGAGAATGCCAAAATCTAGAAAATAGGAATTGACTGAGACAATGCCATATGGTTAGTTAAAGTTCAAGACCAGGAAACACTTAACAAATGGAGTCACTTCCTTTCTCTGTAGTCTTGAACTTACCCCTGACATATACAGAATATTTTACTTTCTACTTTTGCTCTGATCTACAACTCTTAATTCATCATGCATATATAAATCATTTATTTATGATAAAAGGAGCTCTATTTTAGATTATATATCTGTAAGAAGCAAGGAAATTTTCAATATAACCTTCAATTTGAACAGCACCTAATATTCTTTCCCTTAACTCATGTTTTTAATGCAATTTTACTCCATCAATTATATCATGCTGGCATTTGAATGCAAGTCCACTTTAGCAGGAACAACAAATTGAGAGAATTTAGGAAGAATCAGGGAACTGTACTTGATTTCCAGTTTCAGACTGTATCTTAGTAAGAGCTCAGTTTCATATTAAGAGCCAGCATTAGTCCTTTCACTGAAACGATAGTGATCTATGAACTCAGAGTGATGCAAGATCATAAGGCAGCTTTCAGTAAAGCACCAGCACAGGTTACATAGCTACTCTGGGATGTGGAGAGCAGCCCAGCTCTTCTGCATTGTGATAAAAGGGCCACACTTACAGAGTGGTTTTGACCAATGGGTAAGAGTGGAGCAGCCCAAACAGAGGGAAGAAGCGTGAGATCACAGCACAGGAAGGCCTAGAAGAGAGTCAGAAGAGCTGAACTGCTCTGCTGTTGACTGAACCTGGGCAAGCCAGCCACCTCTCTGAGCCAGTTTCCTCATAGGTTAAGTTAGGATGTTATAAATGAATGGATAAAATAATACCTATTATTTTATGCAGCAGTGCTGCCACAGGAATGGACTCTTGATTTTGTGCTTGTTATTTGTCCCCTGAGTGGACAAGCATTTGTTAGTCTCCACTACAACAAAAGGAAATAGGACCTCCCAGAGACTGTGTTAGAGAATCTGATGCACCACATGCACCTGGACAACTCCTTGTTGCCCACTGGGGGGCTTCAGGGAACTGGGAGCCATGCCTCCATCTGGAGCATTCTGTGCTACTTTCTGCTTTATCCAGCCATTTCCCTGGATTTCCTTCACCGTTTAAGAACATCTACATCTTCTACATATCCTTGGTCATTTTCGTGACACATCACCCTTCTATGGTAATAACCACACAGTACCTCCTTTCTCCAGCAATCTGGGAGTCTTAGTCCCCTAGAGGAAGAAGAGAGACCTGGAAGAGGTGCTGGAGAGGAGAAAGAAGCATTGGATGGTAGAGAATGGGTAAGAGAGGAAAGACGGAAGACATTTAGAGATCTTTCAAACCTTTGAGTCTTAGGGGTCTATGGGTAAGAGAGGGAGAGAAAGGAGAGGGGAGAGGAGGGAAAGAAAGGAAATGGAAGGAAAGTAGGAAGGAAGCAAGCAAGAAAGAATTAACCATAAAAAGAAAAAAAGAAAAAAGACCCAACAGCCAGCACGGAGAAAGCAAAATTTGCCAGAAGATCCCACTGAATAGATTGTACATATTTACTTGTCTTTACCTTTTGGAATCAAGGATGGCAACATGTAATTCTGGTAGCAAGTTGGAACTGCCAAGGAAGCCCCCACCAAAAGAAATGAGGGCAGATTTTCACTTGACCGCCAGCCAGCAGCCTTTTATGCCTTTGCCAAATTGTCAAAATCAGGGTTCAGCAATCTTTCCTATTAAAAAAAAAAATCAGCGCACCATGTTTTTTTGTCAAGCCAGCATCTGTTTCCATGGAAACCTGAAAGACTCTGAAGTTAGTAGCAGAAAATCCTGAGTCTGGATTTATTTTACCTTTGGTGCCAAATGAAGGCAAACATCACAGGGTCTGGACCACTGGACCATGGTTGTTGTTAGAGAAGAACAACTCATGATTTTTATACTTGAATCTGAAAAAATCTTCAAAATCTTCAGGTTAAATGATCAGCGCACATCATTCTAACATACTTCATTGTTGACAAAAGCAGCGACATGCAGGGGAAGGGGGAAAAAGGCAGCAGGGACAGCCCACAGTGGGACAGGAATGGAATCACATCCTCACAGCCACGCAGAAGCTCAGGTTGTTGTCCTTTTTCACCCACCACAGTGCTGGGAAGCAGTAAAGCAGAGTGCTTGGAGGGGAGCTCTGGATTCATTCATTCTGCAAGTAGCCCCAATGCATGTCAGGGGCTCTGCTGTACCAGGAGATCACAGAGGTGAACAAAACATGCTCAACTTCTTCCGAGTAAATGGGATTTACAAGGAGTTGTAGAAATGTACTTGGAGTGGCAAGCTGTGGGGAGTATAACACAAGTCTTGTGCAGGTGCTATGAGACAGTAGCACAGGAGTGACTGATGTGGATGGACTTGAAGAGGTGGGTGCCATGACCCTGAGTAAGTAAGGGAAAATGCCCAAGGAGAGGGAATATCAGGGTGGGACTCTTACATGGCCACACACCTATGTGACCTTGAGCAAACTGCCAGCATCTCTGAAGCTTACTTCCTCATGCGTGAATGGGAAAAAGAGCTGAATATGCTTTGCAAGATGTGGCAACAGATTTGCACATGACCAGTCATGATATGTTAACCCTTGGGAACTGCCTTCCTAGAGCAGGAGGTTAGGTCAGAGTTCTTGAAGGCCCTTCCAACTCTAAATAATCTGATGCATCATTACCAGAAGTGGATTCTTCATTTTGCATACTTATTAGGCAGGACACTTTAAACTATTAGATGATCTGACATTTTTTAAAGAAAACAAGTCAAATGTCAAGAGTGGAAAAAGCTGTTTGTTTCTGGATATCATTATGGTAAGGTCACAGAAAATGACACAAAGCTTGAAAGTTGGAACCTAAAAGCAGCCCACGATAGTGGAAGAGTGACTTGGGTCTGGGCTTTATTTGCCTGCTCGCTCGGGCCCCTGGGCCCCTATGACCTTGGCAAGTCCCTGCACCCTGTTGGTCCTCAGCTTGCTCTCTGGAAAATACTCTCGGGGGTTTCTCCAGGCCCTAAAGCCCTTCAAGGTCCTTCTCTGACTTCTCTTTCTGAGTCTCTGTTTCTCATCAGTCAAATGGAGCAAGTCCCAATGCTTCACTCCAGAGAGGGCTGTGAGTATTAAGTCAGGAGATGCTATTGGAGAGCAGAGCAGGGTGTGGGCCTACAGTGTTCCCCAGCAGTACAATCAGTGATCACGGCTGGTGAAGGTGAGTTGCAGGCGGTGGAGGCCAGCCAGTGCCTCCGTTCCACAGGCACCCACAAGAAGGAAGTAGTGTGAGGTGCAGAGCAATGCACATCTAGTGGGAGGGCCACCCTGACACTCTAGGCCAGCCCCACTCAGAAGCCTGGCCCTTAGGCCCCAGTCTCCAACCTCATTGTGGGAGTAAAAATCAGCCCCAGGTACTGCAAGGGAAATCAAATCTAAGTGTTCTTAAGGATAAAATGCAGAGATAGATAGATAGATGATAGATGATAGATAGATGATTGATAGATAGATGATAGATAGATGATGATAGATGATAGATAGATAGATAGATAGATAGATAGATAGATAGATGATAGATAGATGATAGATAGATATAGATAGATAGATAGATAGATAGATAGATGATAGATAGATAGATGATAGATAGATAGATATAGATGATAGATGATAAATAGATAATAGATATAGGTGACAGTTTTTATAACAGCAACAACAACAAAATATGATATTATAAAGTAAAAGAAAAAATGCACACAAATACTAGATATTCCTTCTCTGATATTCAAATCCAAACGCCCATCTCTGGGTAAGACACGGCTACACAGTCCTCCAGGCTCTAGCACCTCCCTTGGGCTCCACAGCACATCTCGCTCTCCACCCACAGGCACTGCTGCTCCTGGCTCTTGCACACGTGGTTTCCTCATTTTGAGATGCGCTCCATTCACCCAATGAATTTTCACTCCTGGAAGCTCTCCCTAACTGCCCCAAGCAGAGGGTAGTACTCCCTCCTTTATGCAGGGTACTTAGCTCCTGTCTCCCTTATACTAGTTGCTACATTTGCTATGATTCTGTGTATTTCTGTCTTCCCAAATAATCTTGGACCATTTTTAGCTACTGAGACCTCTTCTACAGCCCCAGTTCCAGCACAGTAAAGACGGTGGCGTCTAAGGCTCTGGGTAATACCCAGGGAAAGACTTCCCCCACGGCACACTTAATCAGTACGATTTGTTGTGGGTTGCATTGTGTCTCCCCAAAATGCATATGCTGAGGTCCTAACCCCCAGTATATCAGAATGTGACTTTATTTGGAAATAGGGCTGTTGAAGGTGTAATCACCTAAGATGAGTCCTCAAGATCGGCCCTAATCCAATTACTGGTGTCCTTATAAAAAGGAAAAATTTGAACACAGACACACACATAGGGAGACTAACCTGTGAACATGAAGGCAGAGATGGGGGCAGTGTATCTACAAGACAAGGAACATCAAGGATGGCCAGAAACCATGAGAAACTAGACAAGAGGCAGGGAACAGATTTTTCCTCACAATCCTGGAAGGAACCAACCTGCTGACACTTTGATCTCAGACTTCGGGCCTCCAGAACTGTGAGACAATAAATGTCTGTTTTCTAAGCCCCTAATCTGTGCACTTTTTTACAGCATAAACAATCTGATTAATACACTAATACACTACTGACTAATACACTACTCATAAACAATCTGGAATGTCATAGAGATCTTAAGGGCTCTTTTGTTTCCTAATTCACCACTAAGCTGGGGGGAAAAGTAAATCCTAATGGATTTTTTTAAACTCTTTTAGAGTCTATCCATGGGATAATTTTTATTCTGAATATTTAGGAAAATATTTGTGCATGACAAATATGCTCTGTGCATAATCACAATTTTTGTAGGAATGTGCACCTGCTTGTAGTAGTGCCTTTGCACCCCTGCAGCATGGATGAAGTAGCTCAGAACAGAAGCGAGAACATGGACTCGGATGTCGTGCTCATGGCTGGCAGTGACGTTGGCTCTGGCCCAAGAGCTCACTGGGCCATCACTGGAGCATCCTTGTGTGGATTCCATGTGATTTCTCCACATGGTGTGGGCCCAACACCCCCCCCAAAGCATTCTGATAATCAAGGGCCTCAGATGAGCCCCACTGAAGGGAGAAGAACCAGACCCCGCCCTTCCAAGGTGCTCATGGTGTTCATCCCAGAGACCATCCGCCTCACCTTCTTTTTTTCTTAATAATATTAAGAAAAAATTTTTTTAATAATATTTTTTATTATATTATGTTAGTCACCATACAGTACATCCCTAGTTTTTGCTGTAAAGTTCCATGATTCATTACTTGTGTGAACACCCAGTGCACCATGAAATACGTGCCCTCCTTAATACCCATCACCAACCTATCCCATTCCCCCACCCCCCTCCCCTCTGAAGCCCTTCGTTTGTTTCTCAGAGTCCATAGTCTCCCATGGTTCATCGCCCTTCTTTTTTTTTTAAATGATTTTTTATTATATTATGTTAGTCACCATACAGTACATCCCCGGATTCCGATGTAAAGCTTGATGCTCCATTAGTTGCGTATAACACCCAGTGTACCATGCAATATGTGCCCTCCTTACCACCCATCACCAGTCTATCCCATTCCCCCACCCACTCCCCTCTGAAGTCCTCAGTTTGTTTCTCATAGTCCATAGTCTCTCATATTTCATTCCCCCTTCTGATTACCCCCCTTTTCTTTATCCCTTTCTTCCCCTACCGATCCTCCTAGTTCTTATGTTCCATAGATGAGAGAAATCATATGATAATTGTCTTTCTCTGCTTGACTTATTTCACTTAGCATTATCTCCTCCAGTGCCGTCCATGTTGCAGCAAATGTTGAGAATTCGTTCTTTCTGATAGCTGAGTAATATTCCATTGTATATATGGACCACAGCTTCTTAATCCAGTCATCTGTTGAAGGGCATCTCGGCTCCTTCCATGATTTGGCTATTGTGGACAATGCAGCTATGAACATTGGGGTGCATATGGCCCTTCTCTTTACTACGTCTGTATCTTTGGGGTAAACACCCAGTAGTGCAATGGCTGGGTCATAGGGTAGTTCAATTTTTAACTTTTTAAGGGACCTCCACACTGTTTTCCAGAGTGGCTGTACCAACTTGCATTCCCACCAACAATGTAGGAGGGATCCCCTTTCTCCACATCCTCTCCAACAATTGTTGTTTCTTGCCTTGTCTATCTTTGCCATTCTAACTGGCGTAAGGTGGTATCTCAGTGTGGTTTTGATTTGAATTTCCCTGATGGCTAATGATTTTGAACATTTTTTCATGTGTCTGTTAGCCATTTGTATGTCTTCATTGGAAAAGTGTCTGTTCATATCTTCTGCCCATTTTATGATTTGTTTATTTGTTTCTCGTGTATTGAGTTTGAGAAGTTCTTTGTAGATCTTGGATACCAGTCCTTTATCTGTGGTGTCCTTTGCAAATATATTCTCCCATTCCGTGGGCTGTCTCTTAGTTTTTTTGACTGTTTCCTTGGCTGTGCAGAAGCTCTTTATCCTGATAAAGTCCCATAAGTTCATTTTATCTTTTATTTCTCTTGCCTTTGGAGATGTGTCGTGAAAAAGGTTGCTCTGGCCGATGTCATAGAAGTTGTTGCCTATGTTCTCCTCTAGAATTTTGATGGATTCCTGTCTCACATTGAGGTCTTTCATCCATTTGGAGTTTATTTTTGTGTATGGTGTGAGAGAGTGGTCAAGTTTCATTCTTTTGCATGTAGCTGTCCAATTTTCCCAGCACCATTTATTGAAGAGACTGTCTTTTTTCCACCGGATGTTTTTTCCTGCTTTATCAAAGATTAGTTGCCCAAAGAGCCGAGGGTCCATTTCTGGGTTCTCTATTCTGTTCCATTGGTCGATGTGTCTGTTTTTGTGCCAGTACCATGCTGTCTTTGTGATCACAGCTTTGTAGTACAGCTCGAAATCCGGCATTGTGATGCCCCCAGCTTTGTTTTTCCTTTTCAACAGTTCCTTGGAGATTCGGGGCCTTTTCTGGTTCCATACAAATTTAAGGACTATTTGTTCCAGTTCTTTGAAAAATGTCCTCGGTATTTTGATCGGGATAGCATTGAAAGTGTAGATTGCTCTGGGTAGTATGGACATTTTAACTATGTTAATTCTTCCAATCCATGAGCATGGAATATTTTTCCATCTTTTTATGTCTTCCTCAATATCTTTCAAAAGTGATCTATAGTTTCTAGCATATAGGTCCTTTACGTCTCTGGTTAAGTTAATTCCAAGGTAACGCATGGTTTTTGGTGTTATTGTAAATGGGATGGATTCCCTAATTTCTCTTTCTTCAGTCTCGTTATTCGTGTATAGAAATGCAACTGATTTCTGGGCATTGATTTTGTATCCTGCCACCTTACTGAATTGTTCTATAACTTCTAATAGTTTGGGAGTGGATTCCTTTGGGTTTTCCATATAGAGTATCATGTCATCTGCAAAGAGAGACATTTTGACTTCTTCTTTGCCGATTTGGATACCTTTGATCCCTTTTTGTCACCTGATTGCAGTTGCAAGGACTTCTAGTACTATGTTGAATAATAGTGGCGAGAGTGGGCATCCTTGTCGTGTTCCTGATCTTAAGGGAAAGGCTTCCAGCTTTTCCCCCATTCCCCCCATTTACCCCCTCTTCCTTCTTCCCTTTCTTCTCCTACTGATCTTCCTACTTCTTATGTTCCATAAATGAGTGAAAGCATACAATATTTGCCTTTCTCCCCTTGACTTATTTCGCTTAGCATTATCTCCTCCAGTCCCGTCCATGTTGCTGCAAATGTTGTGAAATCGTTCCTTCTGATGGCTGAGTAATATTCCATTGTATATATGGACCACATCTTCTTAATCCAGTCATCTGTTGAAGGGCATCTCAGCTCCTTCCACAGTTTAGCTATTGTGGACAATGCCGCTATGAACATTGGGGTGCATATGGCCCCTTCTCTTCACTATGTCTGTATCTTTGGGGTAAATACCCAGTAGTGCAATTGCTAGATCATAGGGTAGCTCAATTTTTAACCACCTCACCTTCTGATCCTGTTTCCTCTCCATCAGCTAGGGACATTACTGCTTGACAGATGATTTGCAAGAAATAAATAAGATAATGTAGAGGAAGCTCACTACAGAATGTCACTTAAGACAATATGTCTTTTCTCCTCCTGTTTCTGCTGCCATCAGCATTGACTGTCAGTCTCTCCTTATCCCCAGGTTAACGACTGTTCCACTTCCCTACTCTCAACTCTCTTCCAGGGAGACCCTATCCATATCCATAGATTAAGTGCCAACTCCACATAGCAACTTTCTCAGACTCATCTCCGTCCCCAATCTCTTCTCAAGTCCAAACTCATATTTCCAGTGGCGAGATGTTCCCAGGGCACTCCTCACACAGATCCACACTTCCCACCGTAGCTCTTCCCTCCAGGCATCTACTGCTCTCTCCTTACTTGTAATTCTTGACTCAACATCTGTTCCATACCCCCACCCCACTGCCTTACTCCAGAGCCTCTCCTCTGGTCTCTCCCCTGGTCTGTCAAGCCCTTCCCTACTGGTCTTCCCACCTCCAGTTCCTCCTATCCATCTTCCACACTACTTCCAGAAGGATTTTTCAAATGCAAAATTTGATGACTGTTACATCTCTGTTTGAAATCTTTCAATGGCTAGCCATTGCTTTGGAAGATAAAATCCAAATCCAAGGCTGACATGGAAGGAATTTCTCATCCTATCTCTTCTCAACCTATCTATTTATCTCTGTGGGGTAACTCTTGGTCTGCCCTTTCCACAGTTATAGCTTCAAGGAATTATCACTGTCTCAGAGCCCCCCAAACTTCACATCTATGAAAGGTGCCCCTATATAATTACACATACATCTCCACCACTAAATTCTTCACTTCATGTTGATGGGGGGCACTACGTTATCCACACTGGTACCCCCAAGGTATGTCATAGTGTCCATTGCAGAGCAATCGTTCAACAAATACAAGTTCAAGTGCGGGGGGGGATCAATTATTTGTTTCTGGGCTCTGAAGGAGGAAGAATGTGCTATCTTGGAAAGGAGTCTGGAGTGAGAAGCTATCAGTGTCTCAGCAAACTTAACATATGTTAATGCCAACACAATAACACTCTATCATTCCTATGCAAGGTGGGTACTAATTTTACCATAAGTAGCCTAAAAATATTCAAGGTGCCACTGTCCCTGCCAAATTTAGTATCCTCTTTCCTCTGATTCACAAAAAATAAATAAACTTCTCCTAATGTGCCAGATACTTCCAGAGCATTACTGAGGCTCTTTAAAACCAGTATCTGCTTTTTCAGTCTGCTAAGATACTATTTAGCAGTTTAATATTCCTTAGTGTTTCTCAGCACCTGAGAAAATCTTACTGCTTCCAGACACTGACATTCTCTGGGATCAGCCTGTGAACTGGGATAGCCTCGTTTATTATGTACAATTAACCAAAAACAGCCTGGTCTTTAAAATTTTCATCACTGGCTGAATGTACTCTATGAGACTTGTCCTCAAGTTTACTTTAATTTAGACTGTGCAGAACCAGTGTATTGACCAACTGGGCATTCCATTAAGCATGACTCACCCAGGTGACATCGCTCAAATTTGGAACTGTCTGTAGCAGATTATGATGAATTGAACAGAGCTTATTAATAGGAAGAAGAACTAGAATGTGAAATCAAATCAAAGGTGCTTCTTGGGGAAGACAGGAACACAAATCTTACAAATGAATATTTCAGTACAGCATGTACAGTCATTTAATTCTAAGAG
Organism: Ailuropoda melanoleuca; assembly: GCF_002007445.2. Lineage (NCBI taxonomy): Eukaryota > Metazoa > Chordata > Mammalia > Carnivora > Ursidae > Ailuropoda > Ailuropoda melanoleuca. Next base: position 6,248,061 of record NW_023179820.1, read on the forward strand.
TCTGGTTTGCCAGAGAAAGTCAGTGAGGGGAACCCGTGGTGCATCAATCTTAGAGTGACTCTAATAGCTAAATGGATCCTAAGGGATATCACATTCAGGCCAAAGAAACAAGCACAATCACAGAACGGTTCTCAAAAGACCTGCCAACACCTCCAATTGGTGGAAAGGAAAAGGAAAAAGAAGACCAAGTTGGAAGAACTGATCTAAAAGTTAGGTTTGGAGAGTGTGTTTTTTTAAATGAAAATGATCTATCCTCTTACAAATCTTGATTATTAAGACTACTTTAGAAGAGGGTGGACATGGTAACTGGGTGATAAGACAGCTCCCATGCTGGGAATAAGGAGGACATGGAGTCACCACAGTGGTGCTGAGGCCCAGGGCTCCATGGGGCCCAAAGCTCAGTGGGGCTCCCAGACAAAGCGAGGCAAGAGCTCAGAGGCCAAAGAGCCAAGCGTTCAGACCCACAAAGCCAAAACTCTGTTCAGGCAAGTATAGGGGGTTAAGCAAAGGATAGGGATGCAGGAAGAGACTGCTGGTCTTGGAGGCCAGAACAGTGGCAGATAGAGAAGGGAGCTGGTTTCAGGGATTTCTTCTTTCCTAGCAGGGTGCCAGCAATGCTAAGGGGAAGGGGGCAAGCCAGTCCCCCCTCAGGAGGAAGCAGCAGGAGCCAGGCAGAGCTCAGGAGAGTTTTGGGAGGAGACTGGAATTTGAGACACACTCCCCAGGAATACTAATAGTCCCTCAGATATCCAAGCCAGTTAGGTGATTTCAATAAAATAACACCTTTCTGTCAATGGTTCCCCAAAATTATATCCTCTTCCCTGAGTTTCAGACTCACATACCTACTGCCAAGTTGACATCCCAACTGAGACTTCTTGTTTTCATTGTAAACCATCATGACATAGCTGAAAAAGAACACTCAGTCCTCCTCCCCAACTGCAACTGCTCCTACTCCAGTCTTCTGGGTGCATAACTAGCACGTCACTGCCACCATGGCAACTACTGAGCTGGGTGTCATGCTGGGCCACTCCCTTCCTCACCACCCCACCCTGCCCATCAGCTGCACCCACATGCTGCAGCTCACATCCACCCTGTCTCTTAAGCTTCCCCTGCGGTCACCCTGGCCCAGGCCACTGCCATGTCTTAAGGAACATCTGCTGCCCCCAAATCCATTCTGCCAAGAACACCCAAGGGATCTTTTACAAATGCAAATCAGACCATGTCCCTCCCCTGCCACAGCTCACCAATAACTTCCCTTTGCCCAGAGAATTAAATTCCTGAGGCCAGTCTTACATCCAAGGCCCACAGTCTTAACAAATACAATGCTCCTCTGTCTGGAATGTTCTCTCTAGACCAAAAGTTTTCAAAATAGGTCTCCAAACAGCAGCAACAGCACCTGCTGGGAGCTTGACAACACAGCATTCTGTGCCAGAGCTCTACCCCAGACTTACTGAGTCAGAAACCCTGCAGTGGGCCCAGTGACCTTGAGCAGTATCTCCCAGGTGAGATGGCCCTTCCCGGTGAGCACAGGCTGGCTCTGTCCTCAGATTTCATCAAATGCTCCCTCCACAGAGAGGCCTGGCCTGGCCATCCTGTCCTCATATTGCCCCCTCCACTCTATCTCTCTCATGCTAGATTATCTTTGGAGAGTGCTGGCATTACTCTAAACCTATTTTATCTGAGTTCTGTGTTTGTTTCTTTTTTTAAAAAATTTTATTGTCAGTTTCCCCACCTCCCTAACTGCCCCCCCGCTTAGAATGTAAGCTCAATCAAAGCCGGGGCTTTGTCCCTTGTTTACCATCATTCCCCACAGACCTAGAAGGACTCAATAAGAACACATGGGATATATGTGACCAAGAAGCTGGTTCTAATGCAATATGCACACAACTCACCTGGGGATCCTGTTGAAAGGCACACTCTGCTTCTTGAAGGTGGGTGGGACCTGAGAGAGCCAGCCTGGGCTTCTCTAGAGCAGTGTTCTCAAACAGGTGTGCATCAGAATCACCTGGATGTTAAAACACAGATCTCTGGGTCCACACCAGAGTTTCAAATCAGTAAGCTCCGATGGGGCCCCAGGACGTGGCACCACTAAAAGGCTCCCAGGTGAGGTCAACATTGTTGGCCCTGGGACCCCAGGTTGAGTGACAAGGCTCCAGTCCAAGCCATCCCATAGAAGGTGAGAAATGCCAAACCTCACCAGTTGACATCCTCACAGTCTCTCAGGCACAGCTATAACTGAGCCAAGAAAAAAAAATACAGTACACCTTGGCCCAGGGGAGGGACCCCCAGGAACCTGGGGACTGTGAGAAGGGGTGGCCTGTGATGAGGCGTAATACCCACATGGTGGGCATGTACATGTGCACACCAGGGATCAGCCCAGTGTGGACATCCCATGGTACCCCACTGGAATTCCACTGAAGAGCCTAGTGGGGCTCTGTGGGAAGGAGGTTTCCTACCAAGTTGGGATATTTGGTTAATAAGTAGAGGGGCGGCCTGGAAGGACAATAAGCATCTGAAGTGAATCTGGGTTTTGAAAGATCACTTCAAGGAGAAATATAGGCCACAGACTGTAAGAAGTAAACAAATGCAACTTCCAGATGAATCTTTGTACAAGAAATAGTCATTCCTCACACATCTCTTTGGGAAGTTTCAATTTTTATTCTATCTTGTTTAAAGCTGTATGGGCATGCATTACATTCTAAACTGATGTAAGAAAAAGAAAAGAGCTCAACTCAATATGTGCTTCATTTGGGCTAGAAAATGTCATTATGAAAATAGTAGTGGCTGTCAGAGTCCATGGGCAAATCACAGACACGCGAGCAGTCTTGTCTCAAAAGATTGACTTTGTTTATTTAAGGTTTTCAATGCTAGCAAGTGTTCACTGAAAACAGGCAAAAGGAAACAGGAGACTGCAAATTCCCAGGGCTCACAGTGCTTTGATTCTTGGTAAAATGTAGAAAATTCATTTTAGAGTGAAATTAAAATTATACAATAAATGTCATCCAAACTCCACAAAGGCTTGAACTATGCAAAAACACAGGGAAAGAGAGGGAGAGAGAGAGAGATAAGGATTGTGTATCCTCTGAAACCACAGACACTTCTTTCCTGGTTAAAAAAAAATCATGAAAAGGCTTATGTAATTTTAAAATTTTTTATTAAATTATGTTTTATTAACTCTCCAAATCTTTTCTGTTTTCGCTAGCATGATTAGAACTCTCTCTACATTGCATCAGTCCATTTTCTTTCTCGGTAAGCCCAGGACCAGCGTGAAACACCAGGTCTCTGCTGTTCTGGGGTGCCAACTGGCTTTCATCAAACATGAGTGGAGTGTAATCTTTACCTCGCAGAATTGTTTTGACATTTTCATAGGCCATGTATTTACATATCACTTTGTAAGGTGTGTAAACAAATAGAACTCCAGATGATTTTTTTTTTTGGTGATAGCTAGCACTTAACAACTTTTGTGTTATTTCCTAGCTTACCAAGGGTAGGGATGGTAACTTTCATTTCTGTATTCCCAGCCCCTCACAGCCCCTGGCAGGCACATACTAGGCCTTCAGAAAATACTTGACTAATGAGTAAAGGAATTTTCTGACAGTGCCTCAGATTTGTCACTGCAAATATAACTTAGAAAACATTGTACAGGGGCGCTTGTGTGGCTCAGTCGTTAAGTGTTTGCCTTTGGCTCAGGGCGTGATCCTGGCATTCTGGGATCAAGCCCCACATCAGGCTCCTCCACTGGAAGCCTGCTTCTTCCTCTCCCACTCCCCCTGCTTGTGTTCCGTCTCTCGCTGGCTGTCTCTCTCTCTCTCAAATAAATAAATAAAATCTTTAAAAAAAATCATTGTACAGACCTGCAGCAGCTACTTGGGGGACTCTACAGAAATCATGTTTCATTTTATCAATTAATATATTTTAATGTTTATAAATGTTTCATAAAATGTCCAGGTTTATATGTGACAAATACTCAGGCAGACACTAAAGTATAGTCTCATAAAAAGGGTTACACTGTTCTACCTTGTGATAAAATAAATGTTCAACTTTAAGGATTATAAGTCCTATTCCTGGGATCCCGGGGAAGCTATAGTTTACATTTTACCAAGGTTGGAATGATTTGACCAAACTTCAAAACATGGGTTCTATTTCTTCCCCAAGCACACCTTCTACATCTGCTTTGTTAATAATAACCTAAAAGAAACATTTCAAATATAAAGGTAAGAGTAAAACCTTCCTAAATTCCCATAAGATTGGAGCCATGCAGGATTGCACATACTAAAAGCATAAGATGTTTATAACTTTCTGGAATGTCTTTCGTCATGAAGATTTGTAGCTTTATGTAAAAAACAAAATATACATAACCCTGCACTAAATATTCCTTCCCCAGAGCATTCTCTTCTTTATGAATGAAGATTGTGTGTCCTGGGCAGCTGTCCTAACGGGCTCAAATACAACTCTTTTCCTTTTTCTTTAAAATTTCAAAAAGATTTGTTCATTTCACATTGACACTTGACATTAATCAAAAAGGCTTTTAAAATGAGCATTCTTGCTATTCCAAAGTTTCTTTTGAATACTTTTTTAGTGACTGTCTCACTTATGTGTCAACTGATTCAACCTCTTCCTAGTGTTTTCATTAAAATCAATTTTGATTCTCCCTTTCTTTTTCTACAGACAGAATATCTACTTAAATCTTAAAGCAATATCATCATTAAGCTAGATATATTTTGAATCTATGAGATCTGATAGATCTATCCCTCTACAACCCCACAGTAAGTACAGATCATATATAATGTTTTCTAACCATATATTGAAGATTTGGGGGGGAATATATGTATGTATGTATAACAGATCTCCCTTTCTCAATTCACTACCATTCATTGTGATTCATTACAAGCCTAGGTTTTCATGCAAATTAAAATAGATATTCCAAAGGTTAGCTGTTCTCTACTCAGATAAACAGAAAGGACAGAATTCTAGACTGGAGGCATAATTTAAAGCCCTTTCTAATAAGCCAGAAACTGTGATAACAAAAACCTAACCCTTAGAGGCTCTCAGTGATAATGATAAAAAAGCACTTAGAAATAGACAAAGCATTCTGGAAATGTACATCACAGGAAAGCTTAACTCTCCTGGGCTGTTCTTGGAAGTGCTTTTCTTGCTGACTTACATGACCGCCTTCTCCTTTTTTTTTTAAGATTTTTATTTATTTGTTTGACAGAGAGAGAGCACGCACAAACAAGCAGAGTGGCAGGCAGAGGGAGAGGGAGAAGCAATCTCCCAGCTGAGCAGAGAGTCCAACATGGGGCTCCATCCCAGGACCCTGGAATCATGACCCGAGCCAAAGGCAGATGCTCAACTGACTGAGCCACCCAGGTGCCGCCTTTCTTCTCCTTTTAACATCAGCTTCAATATGACACCCAGAGGGTTCTACCCTGACCCCCAGTCTAAGCGGGACACCCTCTCTGTTAATTCTCTACATTGTGGGGTCACTCCTGAGACTTTCCTTATTCAACGGTTACTAGTTGCTGCCAAGCTACCCCTCTAGAACCTCAGAAGGACCCCTCAATTCCCAGATCCTGAAAGAACATGTACGACTCTGAAAAGTCTTCCCATCAGTATTTGCCAGATTATTGAATACACCTACCAAAGAGCTGATGTTAAAGGAGTGGTTTCTTTATCTCAAGATTATTCAATAAATATTTACAAAATGCCTAACCCCCAAGAAAGATTCTAAGTCCTAAAAATGGATTAGTAAATGAAATAGAAAACCAAAATCCCATCTGTCATAGAGCTTGTATTTTGGTGCAAAGAAACAGACAATAAACCCACACAATGAGTAAACAAAATATGTTAGAAGATAAATGCTCTGGAAGAACAGGAGATCGAGGTAAGGGAGGCAGAGGGACGAGATGAAGAGCAGACGTCCACTGTAGATGCTGGAAGCTTATCTTATGTCTTGCTTTCAATTTACCAAAGAATCTTCAAAATTATCTCCTTTGCATCTCATAGCAATCCCATTTTTATACTCACAACGTTTAGAAGAATAGTACCAAGTATCAGAAGCTCTCCAGTATGTTCTTCTCTTTGCCTTTAACCAGTATACGAATGTGGTGGGAAAATCTTTCTGCACCTCAGTTTCTTCATTAGTAAAATGACAGGGTTAAACTAGATTCTAAAATGCTTTTCAACCCTAGAAGTATTTTAATAACAATGTGGAACTTTACTTAAGCCTGTGATCCTGGAGATGGGACAGTCAAGAAACAACCCCCTCCCACTTTGTGTTGAGGAATGCCTACTTCAAAGAACCTCCACCCCAAATGATTTAGATAAGATTCATGGATGCCTCTCTTGTTTGCCTATGACAAGGCCAGACACAGACTTTTCGGATTCCCATCATTGCCTTATAGGTGTTGAGTTGTACATTTGTCCTCCGTGATCAATCAGAACAGAAGGCTTGAATATTCAAACTTAAGATCCTCTTCTTTCCCCTGAGTCCTTGAACCATGGCTCATCCTCCACCTGAGCCAGTAGACAGACCTTCAGAAGAAAAGGCTGATGTCTAGAGAAGACTTTCTCTGATCTATTGTCCAATCAAGCCACCCTTTGATCTCACTTCTTATGACTGGTTCTTTCTAGCCTTGTTTACTTCTCCCCATAAAAGAAAAGCCCTTTTTGCCTAACCCTTGAGACCCTTGTTGACCTCCTGTTCAGAGCACACACCCCCTCATTACAAAAGTTCCCCTCCCTCACTTTGCAATGCTTTCAAACAAAGTCTTTCCTAACTTCTGATTTGTTTTTTTATTTGACAATAACTTTACTAAAATGGACTAATTTGTGACTACTCACAACCAGTCAGATTCAAAAGAAACAGCAGGCTGCTTTTAAAAAGACCTGAGAAGAAATTTAATGTTCCCTGAAATCTCTTAAAGAGGCATCGTATCACCCTGTTCAGGCCAAGTTACACAGCAGTAACAAATAGCCCCTGAACCTCAGTGTGTACAACAAATGTTCAATGCAGTTGGCCCTAGCTACACGCCTGTCCTAGGTTGATTTTTCTCTCCTGCATGTCACCTTCACCCCAAAGCCCAAAGTGATGGTGGTGGCACTGTAGGGTTAGGAAAGACCATGCCCAAATGCAGGTGGCCTCCCACAGCTCCTCTCAGAGGTGAACCACGGTCCTTCTGCTCATAGTTCATTGTCCTGAATAGTCACTGGATATCAACAAGACAGAGAGATACTGTGCTCCCACCAGCGGGGCACTGCAGGGAGGGGACCAAACGTTGGGGGAACAAGTGTCCCATCTGCTGACATTAAATGTGTGTTCACATTGCAAGACACAGCAGTGTATCGTAAAAATCATCCTCCCAAGTTCTCTCCCCAAATCTCACACTCCAGGTTTTTCATCTCCCCCACTTTCAAAACATTCAGCTTTCTATTATTTTCTTAGGAAAACCGCAACCCACCCTTCATAGAGTCAGTCATTTGTACTACCTGGGCAATCTCCACCTTTACTCCATTAACTGAATTTGGACTCAGTTCTGAAAAGTGTCCTGGGAGCCAATCAAGAAAACTCTGAAGCTTCCAAGAAAGTGGAGAGGCAGGGGACAGCAGTGAGGCTGTGCTGTGTGCATACTCAGCTCATACAAATTCAACCACAGGACCTTTGGAGAAGGGGCAAATTTAAACAGTGGAGAGAAGAGGCTGCCTGTTTCACCCAATGAACACAGAACCCCACTCCAGGCCAGGAGAGTCTCAAGTGGGGGAGGGGAGAAGTCACCCAGCAGTTGGGGACCTCTCTGGGAGTCTTGTTCCTTAGAGCTTCTCACAGCCTAAGCTTCCTGACTGTGATTCTGCTGTTTGAAGACCCTTCATTTCTGTCAACATCCTCTTTAAACATGAGACAATTCCACCAGACCCTCAACTTCAAAAAGGATAGAAAAACACACAGAGTTGGACTCCTGACAACATAGGTCCCTAACAAGGTGCTTCCTAAGGGACTTTCAAGGGCAATCTTGTCCCCGTGAGATTTTGGCTGACTTTATGTGTGGATGTTAGAACCAAACCCCCAATGAAAAGATATGACACCTCTGCAAATAAACAGAAATTTCTACCTGTTTGTCTTTCATTACAACACACAAAAACAGCCAGATGGGAGTTTTGGATTTGGTAAGGGGGTTTTAATTGAATTTGGAGGGTTCCTTTGCATCATGGTTGGCATGGGAGAGACATATGAGAGAAGCCATTACCTTCCAAAGCAGCAGAAGCCAGCACAATTGGAGGCTTGTGTCTGCCAGTTAGGAGGAACATGGCGTACGTATTGAAGAGCTATAGCTAAAGACAAGCCGTGGTGGCTTTAAATACAAAGCTCAAATCAAAAGTCACCAGAGCTAATGATCTGAATTGCAGGTGTTAGTTTGCTGTCAGGTAGCTTTCACCATAGCGACCACACGGAGATGTGCCCCTTGGTGTGGAGCAGTGGCAGCTATCTATATGCAGACGGCTCATGATTCTTCCAGCAGCCTACATAGGACAGCCCCCATGGTAGGGTCACACCAGGACCACACAGGTATTGCTGAAGGCCTGAAGATGAGCATTTGCATTGCATTTTCCAGTTCATAAATTATTGACTACTCCATTAAACTCCATGGAGGCAGGTATTTTTGTCTATTTTTTTCAATATTGCATCTCCAGTGCCTAGGACAGAAACTAGCATAAGAGCAGAGGCTTCTGTATTGAATGAATTTCATCATAATCCTTTGAGATAGTGTCCTTATTTTAAAGTTTGGAACAGGAAGGGTTTCGACTTGATACAGCTTCTCCAAGGTGATTGTAGCAGAGAGAGAACAAGTTTGAGGAGTCATTAGTGTGTCACTTTGGGTCATGTGGACTTTGATATAACCAATTCAGATTGAGTTGGAGATATCAGCCTCCTCTGTGTCCAAAAAGTATTTTTCTCCCCTATAATTCCGAAAGTACATTTTTATACTATCTCCCCATTTCAAACAAGTAATACATACTGCCTTCTTTAACAATGATCTTTGTGTGGGTCTTTAATTCTTATAACTAGTTTGTAAATTTGGTCATAGGAGTAGTAGTTTGAAATTCCTTTTGTAATTCTTATAGGACCTACACAACATAAAGACTCTTATAGGCAGCAGATGCTTAATCCAGGCAATTTCTGCAAGATTCCTCTAGTAATAACTGCCAATATGCTCTCCATTTCCTTTTCTTCCTGAGTACACAGCAAATATATTTCTTAATTTCCTTTGAAGTTAGGTGTGATCCTGTGACTCAGTTCTGGATAGAATGTGGGCAGAAGAGACACTCACATTCTCCATGCTAATCCATAAAACTCCTGTTTAGTCCCCTACCTTCTCTTTCCCTTGTCTTCCCAAGCCAGATTCAGGGTGTTCAGGGATAAGCTTCAAGGCAGTAGAAGATGGCAGAGCCTACAGGAGCACCATACATATACCTGCCCCTCCCTGAACTCTGATGTGAAAAAAAAATAAATCTTTCATTGTTAAGCCAGTGAGATTTGGGGATTCTTTGTTACAGCAGCTATACTGTCCTGACTAATACATTTACTGGGTGTGTATTCTGTGATTCCTGGGCAAGTGACTTTTCCTATCATATTACATGACAGCTTTGAATTTAAATGAAGACAGCACTAATTGAACATGCAGTTGGAACAAGAAGCACTTGACTTTAAGCCCTGGGCTCTGTGGATACCCATCCAGCTTTTCTTACAATAACCTTTTTAATCACATTGGATGGTAAGTAACTCGATGCCTTGATTATTCCTTGATTCTCCTTGTATCCTAACCCTAGCAGAATGGAGTCAATAGATATGTATTGGATCCATTGACATATACACATGTGTATTGTATCCCAGTTCCAACCTATTTGGAACAATTCAAAGTTATCATCTGCATTCCATTGTACAAATCCAAGAATAGTTTGGTCCCCACTGAAGCTAGACAATTAAGATTTAAGGATAAATTGATCAGCCAGTGTCCGTGTCCGTGTCCATGAGTTTTGTTATCAGTAAAAACAAGGGACGCGTGTGAAGAAGAAAACATCTCTATCACTGAGACCAGAAAAGAATTCTCATTTGCCCTTTGATAGCTCCATCAGGAAATGAGGCACTGAGAGCACAGCTGGGAAGGTCAATGTCATCTGAGTAACTGGCTTTTGATACTGCAGCTGCAGTCGAGACTCCCATTAAAGCAAGGTACCAGGAGTGCCACTTCTTGTTTGCTAGCTACCATGTTTAGTATATGTGCTGCTGAAGCAAGCACTGTAGCTACCATGTTTTTACTCTGCAAAAGGTCAAAGTAAGGCTAGTTGGGGTGGAAAAGTTAGTTCATCCCCATAAAGCAAAGGAAACATCCAGAGTTGCCCACACTCCACTCCATCCCTTGACAGCCTTAGTGCTCCATATTCCCAGCTGAGAGTACCTCCTTCCAGAGACAGTCATCAACTCAGAGCATCTCAGAGGAGTGGTTCTCTACTTTTGATCTAAACTTCCTTGCATATTTGTCACACTTCTGTCTATTGGAAGAGAAGATCCACAAGAGTGGGGACTTTATCTCTTTCTCTCCAGCTTGTAGAACAGTACCTACTAGGTGTTATATACATTTTGATTGCATCAATTTATACATGAATGAGTTTGCTCCTTCAGTCGCCAACACTCTGGCTCTGTTCTGAAATGGCCCAACTATAACAACTTCTGCACTCTTGATTTTACTACACGATGTTGTTATTCTGCAACAAATTAAACAACTGTCTATACAGATCCATGACTTCAGTAGACAATTGGAATCCACCTCTCCATTTCAACATACTTTCAAGCTTTGAAATTGTAGTCGCCAAAAATGTTGACAATATCAGGGAGTGGGAATACAGAAGTCAGCCAGTCTTTATTATTTATAGCTTATGGGATTGTTTGTAAAACTCTACACACTATAAAATGATCTCTGAGGAGCCCAACTCCTCTTGATGGAGCCACAGGGAGATTGCTACATTAAACCCCCCAACACTGATGTTTGATCAGGACAGGAGCACGCATGTTGGGTTAAGCTGACGTTTTCATGGCTTTTAGGCTGCTATTTTAATTCTGCCCACACCCAGAAGAGGCTTCCTATGAATGACAAAGGATTCTCTATCACAGATTTTAAAATAAAATTCTAATGTGACATTCTAAGACTGATATCTGAAACTAAAGTAGCAAATAGTTTTAGGGGAAGCAGCAGTTCCATTAAGCTCATTGTTCTTTTGTTCCTGATTTTAACAGCACATCGAGCCTAAATGTGTCATGAGAAGCCATTCAATAGTATCCAGATCCGCAAGTCCTTACAGGAACACATGTCCCTCTCAGGAGGGCCTGTTTGTGCTCTGGGAGCTCCCCAGGAAGGGACTGAAAATACAGATCATGTTCCCAGTTCAGTGAACAAATTTGACCCTGGTGTGCTCATTCATCAGCCCCCGTGCATGTTCAAAGAGGCAGAGAAGAGGAGTTTGGGAGAAATAAATGTTCCCACCCAGGTTGTGAAGTGCTCCAAAGTGCCTCATAAATTCTGCTGATTCGTGACAGTACCAGCAGGGTCCATCAAAATGCCCATACCTTTGTCTCAACAATTCCTCATCTAACATTCTAGACTTACATAAACATGTACGTGGAAGATGCACTTTAAGTATTAATTTTAAAGGAAGATTAATGGAGACAACCTGAACATCAGCTGTCATGGGGATGGTTAAATAAATGATGGTGTGCCCACACTGTGCCATATCATGCAGCCATAAATGCCTACAATATCGAGTTTTTCATTTTTTTGAAAGCACGTTGAATGTTTTGTGGGAGAAGAATTCTGGCGCATATGTCTGGAAAGACAGCATTTCATTGTGATTTCCTCCAGGGAGTGAATGGATGGGGATGAAATTAAAAGCAAGAACTTTTACTTTTTATTTTAAATACATTGTCTGAATGTTTTACATATGCATATATCATTTATCGTTAGGTTAAAATAAAAATTTTAAACTACACGGGTAGTAAAAGCAAAAATCCCTATATATCATATAAATATATATATATAATATATAAATATAAATTATACATAAAATATAAATATATATAAAATATAAATATATAAATATAATATATAATAAATATATAAATATGAGATATATAATGACATACAAAGTCTTTAGAAAAGACTTTCTAAATATTTTTAGCTTTATATAGAGATATATAGTGATCTAGAATAGTTCATAGACATTTCTAAGGTAAATCTACTGAAATCTGGCAGTATAGGACTTGACTGTCATGATGAGCACGCAAAGAAAATTGTCCTTTTAGGATTAAAAGGAAAAATCAACCAGTTCCAACTCATCTGGGGTAAAATGAGTTAATATGCTCTGATGTGTCAAGTTGGCCTGTAGTTTATCTCCCCTCTCTTCTGTGCTAATTTGCTAAAAATATGCAAGCCATTCGATACCTTTTATCGACAGAATTTTGCCTACCCTGGATTTTAAGAACTGCCTCAAACAAAGTTTCAGTGTCAACTGATTCAGCACTGCCCTCCAAGCTTGAGGTTGGAAGATCTGAGGTTTCTGGACATACTAACAAATATGAAAGAAGATAAATAGTCTCTAGTCATGAAACTCTGCTCTTTGTTCAAAATCAAGGCTGAGCTGGCAACTGTTAAGGTTGGAGCCTTGGGTTCAGCTCTCAACACAGCAACAGACAGAAGTTGGTTCTTAACAAGTCTGGCCTCCATGGAAACTGGATTCCATATACCCCTCCACAGACCAGGAAAACAGCTCCTTGTTTTAGAAGCTCTTCTCCTTTTAGAAATGAAAGGAGCATACAATCTAAACAAAACTTCAGAAAATAATGAAGATGTAAGAGATGTAAAGAGAGAAGAACTTGCAAAAGTCCAGCAGACACAAATTAGGGCTGTTATTATTTGATATACATCTTGTTGCACATTTGTTAGGTGCTCATATATAGACACATGGGCATGTAAATATATATGCTCATAAAAGACTTTCTAAATCTAGCGTGCCATTTGCTAGCCTGTCTTCTTTTAAATAAAGCTATGTTAAAGACATTCTTCATCTTTATTGGTCCGTAAATATAATTTACGCCATCATTTTTAGTAGCCATATAGTATTTACCTAAATAAATAAATTATAACTTATTTAACCAATCCTCTATAGATTTATATTTAGGACATTTCCTGTTCATCTCTATGATCTACTCTACTGTAATAGACATCCTTGTACATGTAGGCTTTTTCACATTTGCCTGTCAGTAATTTATTTCAGTTACATTCACAGAAGTGGAAAATACATCTGGGTTTATTTTGAATTTTAGTACATACCAAACTGCCCTTCAGGAAAGATGTACCTGTTGACTCTCCCACCATTTTATTTATTTATTTATTTATTTATCATTACCAGAAGCAGCCCAAGGAAACAGGGAGTGCAAAGGTGTAGAAGGTAGGTGCTCTCAGCCAACCAGGCTCCTGAAGCCAATCTCCACAGGCACTGCCTCATGTTTAAGTGATAGGAAGGACTTTTATGTGATGGAAGCCTCACTCTAAAGAGGAATGGAGGGAGGTGAGGTGACTGAAATTGGTTGGTGCAAGTGTGAAGAGTCTTGCATGTCACACCAAAGGTTGTGCATTTCACCCATCATCAGAGTCTGGGAGAAAACTGGATTCTGTGTGCAAATTCATTTTAGAAACCCAGATAACTGATAAAACCCAGTAGATTTGAATGCCAAAATAGCAACCCTCTCCAGTCCCCTCCCTATTTGGGGGCTTTGTACTATTGCTCAATGAACTTTGCCTAGCTGCCCACCACTCTTTGGTCTTTGTCTTCATTCTTCAAAGCAGCATGACCAAGAACTGTGGGCACTAAGGGAATAAAAATTCCTGCAACACTAGTACAGGTGAGTGCCACTTCCCTTCTTGTTTTAAAGTTTATTTATTCAGAGGGGGAAAAAGATGGTGGAGGAGTAGGGGACTCCTTTTTCAGCTGGTCCCCTGAATCGAGCTGGATATCAACCAGACCATCCTGAACACCCACGAAATGAGCCTGAGATGCAGGAAGATACATCTGGATCTCTACAAATGAACATCTCCAGCGCTGAGTATTGAGGTACGAGGCAGGAAGCTGTGAATCCGGGCACAGATATTGGAAGATAAATGGAAGGGGGAGGGAGCCACCATGCTTGGGCACCGGGAAGCAGTAGCCACCTGCACTGGGGAACGGGCCAGACTCGCAGACCAGCACCTACGAGAAAGCAGACTGAGACCGTGACCCGGGAACGCACGTGCCACTAGACTGAAAACAGGAGCTCTGGAGCGTTCATTAGAACTGGACTGAAACCGGGAGCTCAGGAGTGTGTGTGCATCCAAACGAAAAACCAGAGCTCCAGAGCGCTCACTGGAGCTACGTTGAAAACTGGAGCTCTGGAGTACACACTTGAACTAGACTGAAACCGAGGGCTTGAGAGCGTGCATCCAACCAGACGGAAAACCGGCACTCCAGAGTGCGCATAAACCACACTGAAACAGAGAGCTCGAGATTGCGCTCGGGAACGGGGGGCGGCTGGCGGTGTTAGAAGCACAAAGGACAGAGACGTGCCAGCCCTGGAAGTGAGGACTGGGAGAGCGGCTGTGGGGCGCACAACCCGAGACGCTGCAGGGTTTTTAGCAGCACCAACAGAAACAGAGTTAAAGTGGCCAAGAGAGCTCAGTGGAGAGCGGACTGCGATCTCTCTGTTCTGACAGAGGCTAGGATAGGCCACTGCTGCTCTGACTCTCAGAAGAGTCACAGAAAACAGCCAGGGAAAGCTGCCAGAGAACAAAAGCCTGGAAATACTGATTCACATTGTGCCCATCCCCATCACCCCTCTCAGGGGAAGGGGCAACCCTACCCAAACAGGGTTGCCTGAGTATCAGCACTGCAGGCCCCTCCCCCAGAAGGCAGGCTGAAAAATCAAGAAGCCCACATCCCTAAGGTCCCTATAAAACAAGTGCACACTGCCTGGGTCCTGGTCAATAATTTGGGCTCTGGGCATCCCTGCAACCTCTCCTCATCAGAATGACAAGGAGGAGAAACCCTCAGCAAAGAAAGGAATCAGAGACTGAGGGCCTGTGCCACAGAACTGATAGATATGGATATACCCAAATTGTCAGAAATGGAGTCCAGAGTAACAATAGTCAAGATGATGTGTAGGCTTGAAAAAACTATTAACAAAAATATTAACGAGAATATAGAATCTCTAAGGATGGAAATGAGAGCCCATCTGACAGAAATTTAAAATGCTATGAATAAAATGCAGTTTAAACTAGACACTCTGATGGCCAGGTTAAATGAGGCAGAAAAACGAATTAGTGAATTGAAGATGGGATGGTAGAAGAGAAAGTTAAAATGGAAACTTGGCTCAAAAAAACCCAATCTCGAGAATGTAGATTACGGGAGATTACTGACTCAATGAAACATTCCAATGTCAGAATCATCACCATCCGTGAGGGTGTGGAGAAAGAGAGAGGTCTAGAAGAGATATTTGAACAAATTGTAGCTGAGAACTTCCCTAATCTGGCAAAGGAAACAAGCATTCATGTCCAAGAGGCAGAGAGGACCCCTCCCAAGATAAATGAGAACAGACCTACACCACATCACGTCATAGTGCAATTCACAAATATTAGACCCAAGGATACAATATTGAAAGTGGCTAGGGGGAAGAAAATCCTTACGTACAGAGGGAAGAATATCAGAATAACGTTAGGCCTGTCTACAGAGACTTGGCAGGCCAGGAAGGGTTGGCAGGGTATTTTCAAAGCTCTATCTGAAAAGAGCATGCAGCCAAGTATCCTTTATCCAGCAAGGCTCTCATTCAGAATTGATGGAGAGATAAAGATCTTCCAAGATTGGCAGAAACTGAAGGAATTTGTGACCACCACCAAGCCAGTCCTACATGAGATATTAAGGAGTTCTATAAAAGTAAAAAGGCCCCAAGAGTGATACAGAACAGAAATTTACAATCTATAGAAACAAAGACTTCACAGGCAACATGATATCATTAAAATCATATCTCTCAATAATCACTCCCAATGTGAATGGCCTAAATGTCCCCATAAAATGCCAGAGTTGCAGATTGGATAAAAAGACGTGACCCATCCATTTGCTGTCTACAAGAGACTCATTTTGAACCTAAAGATACATCCAGACTGAAAGTGAAGGGATGGAAAACCATTTTTCATGCCAATGGACCTCAAAAGAAAGCTGGGGTAGCAATTCTCATATCAGACAGATTAGATTTTAAATCAAAGACTGTAGTTAGACATACAGAAGGGCACTATATTATTCTTAAAGGATGTATCCAACAAGTGGATATGACAATTATACATATCTATGCCCCCAACAGGGGAGAAGCTAGATACAAAACCCAACTTGTAACCAGAATAATGAGAGATATAGATAATAATACGATAATAGTAGGGGACCTCAACACTCTGCTCTCAGCAATAGACAGATCACCTAAGCAGAAAATCAACAAAGAAACAAGTGCTCTGATGACATACTAGACCACATGAACCTCATAGATATATACAGAACACTACCCCAGAAAAACAGAATGCTCATTCTTTTCGAATGCACACAGAATTTTCTCCTGAATAGACCATATACTGGGTCACAAAACAGGTCTCAACCGATACCAAAAGACTGAGATTGTTCTNCCCAGAAAAACAGAATGCTCATTCTTTTCGAATGCACACAGAACTTTCTCCTGAATAGACCATATACTGGGTCACAAAACAGGTCTCAACCGATACCAAAAGACTGAGATTGTTCTGTGTATATTCTCAGACCACACTGCTTTGAAACTGGAACTAAATCACAAGGAAAAATTTGGAAGAAATTCAAACACTTGGACACTAAGAACCATCCTGCTCAAGAATGATTGGGTAAATGAGTAAATTAAAAATCAGTTTAAACAATTTTTGGAGACCAATGAAAATGAAAACACATCAGTCCAAAACCTATGTGACACTGCAAAGGCAGTCCTAGGGAAAAATACATAGACATCCAAGCCTCACTCAAAAGAGTAGAAAAATCTAAAATGCAGTGTTTATATGCTCACCTCAAGAAGCTGGAGCTGGAACAGAAGAACAGGCCTAACCCACACACGAGAAGGCAGGTGATCAAGATTAGAGCAGAGATCAATGAATTAGAAACCAGGAGCACAGTAGAGCAGATCAACAGAACTAGAAGTTGGTTCTTTGAAAGAATAAATAAGATAGATAAGCCACTGACCAGACTTATTCAAAAGAATAAAGGACCCAAATTAATAAAATTATGAATGAAAGGGGAGAGATAATGACCAACACCAATGAAATAGGAAGGATCATTAGAAACTTTTATCAACAGCTTTATGCCAATAAATTAAACAACTTGGAAGAAATGGATGACTTCCTAGAAACCTATACACTACCAAGACTGAAACAGGAAAAAATTGATTATTTAAACAGACGGGTGAATTATGAAGAGATTGAAGCAGTGACCAGAAGACTCCACAAAAACAAGAGTCCAGGGCCTGACGGAATCCCTGGGGAATTCTACCAAACATTAAAAGAAGAAATAATACCTACTCTCCTGAAGCTGTTTCAAAAAATAGAAACAGAAGGAAAACTACCAAACTCATTTTATGAGGCAAGAATTACCTTGATCTCCAAACCAGGCAAAGACCCCATCAAAAAGGAGAATTACAGACTGATATCCCTGATGAATATGTACGCCAAAAAACTCAACAAGATCCTAGTTAATAGGATCCAACAGTACATTAAAAGGATTATCCATCTGGACAAAGTGGGATTCATCCCTGGGATGCAAGGGTGGTTCAACATTTGCAAATCAATCAGTGTGATAGATCATATCAACAAGAAAAGAGTCAAGAACGATATGATCCTCTCAATTGATGCAGAAAAAGCATTTGACAAAATACAGCATCCTTTCCTGATTAAAACACTTCTGAGTGTAGGAATAGAAGGTACATTACTCAATTTCATAAAAACCATCTATGAAAAGCCTACAGCGAATATCATTCTCAATGGAAGCTGGAAGCCTTTCCCTTAAGATCAGGAACACGACAAGGATGCCCACTCTAGCCATGATTATTCAACATAGTACTAGAAGTCCTTGCAACAGTGATCAAACAGCAAAAAGGGATAAAAGGTATCCAAATTGGCAAAGAAGAAGTCAAAATGTCTCTCTTCGCAGATGACATGACACTCTATATGGAAAACCCAAAAGAATCCACTCCCAAACTACTTGAAGTTATAGAGCAATTCAGTAATGTGGCGGGATACAAAATCAATGCTCAGAAATCAGTTGCATTTCTATACATGAACAATGAGACTGAAGAAAGAGAAATTAGAGAATCCATCCCATTTACAATAGCACCAAAAATCATACGTTACCTTGGAATTAACATAACCGGAGATGTAAAGGATCTATATTCTAGAAACTTCAAATCACTCATGAAAGACATTGAAGAAGACACAAAAAGATGGGAAAATATTCCATGCTCATGGATCGGAAGAATTAACGTAGCTAAAATGTCCATGCTACCCAGAGCAATCTACACTTTCAATGCTATCCCGATCAAAATACCAATGACATTTTTCAAAAACTGGAAGAAACAGCCCTTCAATTTGTGTGGAACCAGAAAAGGCCCCGAATCGCCAAGGAATTGTAGAAAAGGAAAAACAATGCTGGGGGCATCACAATGCCGGATTTCAAGCTGTACTACAAAGCTGTGATCAAAAAGACAGCATGGTACTGGCATGAAAACAGATACATAGACCAATGGAACAAAATAGAGAACCCAGAAATGGACCCTCAGCTCCTTGGGCAACTAATCTTTGATAAAGCAGGAAAAATCATCCAGTGGAAAAAAGACAGTCTCTTCAATAAATGGTGNTAAATGGTGCTGGGAAAATTGGACAGCTACATGCAAAAGAATGAAACTTGACCACTCTCTCACACCATACACAAAGATAAACTCCAAATGGATGAAAGACCTCAATGTGAGACAGGAATCCATCAAAATCCTAGAGGAGAGCATAGGCAGCAACCTCTACGACATCAGCCACAGCAACCTTTTTCATGACACATTTCCAAAGGCAAGAGAAACAAAAGAAAAAATGAACTTATGGGACTTTATCAAGATAAAAAGCTTCTGCACAGCCAAGGAAACAGTCAAAAAAACTAAGAGGCATCTCATGGAATGGGAGAATATATTTGCAAATGATATTACAGATAAAAGACTGGTAGCCAAGAGCTACAAAGAACTTCTCAAACTCAATACATGGGAAACAAATAAACAAATCAAAAAATGGGCAGAAGATATGAACAGACACTTTTCCAATGAAGACATACAAATGGCTAACAGACACAGGAAAAAATGTTCAACATCACTAGCCATCAGGGAAATTCAAATCAAAACCACACTAAGATACCACCTTACACCAGTTAGAATGGCAAAAATTGACAAGGCAAGAAACAACAAATGTTGGAGAGGATGTGGAGAAAGGGGATCCCTCCTACATTGTTGGTGGGAATGCAAGTTGGTACAGCCACTCTGGAAAGCAGTGTGGAGGTCTCTTAAAAAGTTAAAAATTGAGCTACCCTATGATCCAGCCATTGCACTACTGGGTGTTTACCCCAAAGATACAGACATAGTGAAGAGAAGGGCCATATGCACCCCAATGTTCATAGTAGCATTGTCCACAAGAGCTAAATCGTGGAAGGAAGTGAGATGCCCTTCAACAGATGACTGGATTAAGAAACTTTGGTCCATATATACAGTGGAATATTACTCAGCTATCAAAAAAAAGATTTCTCAACATTTGCTGCAACATGAACAGCACTGAAGGAGATAATGCTAAGTGAAATAAGTCAAGCAGAGAAAGACAATTATCATATGGTTTCTCTCATCTATGGAACATAAGAACTAGGAAGATTGGTAGGAGAAGAAAAGGATAAAGAAAGGAGAGTAATCAGAAGGGAGAATGAAGCATGAGAGACTATGGACTATGAGAAACAAACTGAGGGCTTCAGAGGGGAGGGGGTGGGGGAATGGGATAGGCTTGTTGATGGGTAGTAAGGAGGGCACGTATTGCATGGTGCACTGGGTTTTATATGCAACTAATGAATCATCGAACTTTACATCAAAAACTAGGGATGTACTGTATGGTTACTAACATAATATAATAAAAAATATTATTATAAGGAAATAGAAACAGGGCGGATGGAGAAAAGGTTCACTGAGGAAGGTGGCTTAGGAGGTGATTTTGTGAGTGATTTAATTGATATGTTGGAGAGAAAGGAGGTCATGAAACCTGTGATATTTCCAAACATGATAACTGAGTGAATGGGGATATCTTTACAGAGAGTTAATGACATGACTCTGGAAAGGAATTTTACTTTGGCTTCATCGTGTGTGGGCATACTGGGTGGTGATGCCTAGTCCACAAGTAAATCTTCAGGTCTGGATTCCAAGAGCGAGGTCTAAACTGGAAGCAATAACACTGGTAGCCATCCACCTACAAGAGGTAAGTTGATGGGAGTTGACTAGACTACCTGCAAGAGGTTGTAAAGTAAGGAAGAGAGAGCCCATGGCAGCTGGGAAATTTGGCAACTCCAGCTCTGCATGGGCGTTGGAGGAAGAGAACGCAAGGATTGAGGCTGAGGGAGATCAGAGGCAGCTGTAGTTTCATTGTATGAGTCTTGCCTTCCTGGGAGAATCTGAGTAGCTGGTAGAAATGAGATTTTTCATCACTATATTCCTGGTGCCAAGTACAGAGGCTTGCACATAGTACGTCCTCTAAAATATGTATTTATTTGTTCAATGTAAAAGTAGAAAAAGCTAAAATTTTGGAAGGTGTGTCAGGAGAGGTTTGGAAAGAATGGGACAGTCATGTGTGTCAGTCACTGCACACAATCAGGTAGGATGAGCCTGGGAAGAGGCCATTACCACTGACAGATGTGGGACGTGGTCACCACCAACCTTTTAATACAAAAACCATGCTTAACATGTTGGAGGTGGCAATGAAAAAGGTTCAGAAATGCAGATTGCTTTTGTTAACTATTCTTTCAAGAAGTTTTGCTAAGGAGACAAATCAAATTTAAGAACCCATGCTTTTGGATGGAGGACCCTAAAGCATGGCTATTGACCACAGAATAGGAACCTGTACAGAAGGACCAAGTACAGAGCAGAATGGGGAAATGATTCATGTGACAGGCATGGAGGAGGCATAAGAAGGAGGGTTCCAAAGAACAAGGTAAGCTGCTAGACTTAAAGGTAACGAGGTAATTCTTTGTGAGAACAACCGAGAAATGCATATGCCTGAAGGTCAAAAGAACCATGTCTGGTGATTTCTGGTTTTGCAAGAAAATAGGAGATAACATTAAGTGAAGAAAGGGAACTGGGAGAATAAAATCATAAACCAACATGGAACCAAAAATATTTATTTCACAGCAGTATTTAGAACCCTGCCAAGTTTTTAAAAAAATTTTCTGCGTGTTTTGAGGGATTTGGTATAATCCTTTGAAACGGATTCAGATTTTCTTTAATGCTTTCAGCTATAGAATCACACTTACATAAATGTACCATATACATTCTTCACAAAGCCATATTTTTGGGCACTCAACATACAAACCTGCAAAAGGATCAAGCAAAGGATTTAGGAGGCATTATCTCATCCCTGAAATTCTTTATCACAGTTTTCCAAAAAAAAAAAAACCTGTAAAATATGTCCAAGCAGAGATAAGTCTTCTTGTTCTTCTCTCTATTTAGCTTAAACTGTTTGCCTTCCATTGATCTCTCATTGTGTAACCTCATTCAATACTATGACCCTAGACACATCTCTGCATCTTTCTTCACCTGTTTACTTCTAAGCCACCGCCCTGAAGTAAGGGGCAGAGATAAAGGAAGAGCAGACTTCTCCCTCCCATCCCCTCTCTCAACATGCTGACACCTGTTGATTCATCAAAGCATGTATCAGGTGCCACCTGCCCAGTGATGCCTCCCCTGGGTACCAATTCAGAAAGGACTAGACTTCCCTTTGCCTTGGGTGGTTTTAATATCTCCCTCTAACCCCAGATGGTAAGTTCTTTGAAATGTAGAACACATCTGATTCCATCTCTGAAACTCTAAGTGCCTAGTAAAGCACTGTGCATTCATTACATGCTCAACAAATACTGAAACAAATAAATGCACTGATTATCTTATAACCTTGGCTTTTGATCTACTACTATAAACAATGCAGATAACAAATGAAAATATCAACCAATAAGATGAAAGCTAAACTACTCTGATCTCACACTTCTGTTCTTTCTTCTGTATAAAGACTGCCCCCCAAATCTTATCATACCAACATGTCTGTGGGCATCACGTGCATAGTTGATTCTCAGACCGACACACTTTTATCTGGTTTCTCAGTGTCCCCAGGCCTTCACTGTACCCTGGGCCCACCAGCACCTGAATCTGGGGGTATACCAAATGGGACTTACTTCTCTCCTGTAGCAATTGCTTCTTTCTTAATTTCATCACTATGCCAGTGGTACCACCCATCCATTTCTTTGCTGTGCTATATCAGGTCTGCTTCCAGTCTCTGGTCAGTGTTGGCAATGTTCTAATCATTACTAGGTGACCACAGAAGCACTTGAACTTTAAACAGAGAAGCAGAGGGAGAAAGGATGGAAAACAGATTGCATTAAATCATTTTGAAAGTGAAATATGGTGTCACATAGCAGAAAGAGTCCCAGGCAGACTGTTGGGTCAGCTCCACCCAAGTTAACTCTGTGACCACTATCAGCTGTTGGGGGTTGAATTATGTCTCCCAAAGAAATACGTTCAAGTCCTAATTCCGGTGTCCGTGAATTTGACATTATTTGGTTACAGGGTCTTTGCAAGTGTAATCAAGTTAAGATGAAGTCATCCCAGAGTAGGGTGGACCCTGATCCATATGTCTGGTGTCTTTATAAGAAGATATTAACACACAGAGAAAACAGCCATGTGATGCTAGCGGCAGAGAATGGAGGGGTACAGCTGTAAGCCAAGGTATGTCAAGGATTGCCAGGAACAACTGAAAGCTAAGAAGAAAGGGTGACCCTGCTTGACACCTTGATTTTACTTCTAGCCTCCAACACTATGAGAAAATTAATTTCTCTGGTCTGAAGTCACCCAGCTAGTGGTAGTTTGTTACAGCAGCCTGAGAAAACTAATATACCATCCTGTTAATCATAAAGCCTGGAATTTATAGAATTGGCAGGCTGCATAGAGCCTCATTTGATCCTGTGGATAACTAGACAGGGTAGGTTTCATTACTCCAATTCTAAAGAGGAGGATAATAGGAGTCATGAAGTTTAAAGCTCTCCCCCAGGATCACATGATTGGTAAGAGGAGCGGGTGCATAAGGACCCAGGTGTTCCAATTCCCAGACTGGACCATTCTGCCTCTGTGAAGCTCTCTGGGTCTATTTCCCCATCTGAAGTGAGTTGGATTCAGTGAAGTTCTCAAACCCCGCTTCAGAGTCTGAAATGTTAGTGTGAAGCCCAACAGTCCATGTTTTGTAGAGCCCAATGAAAGACACTGAATTATGTTTGAGTTTGAGAACCACTATGCTAGGGGAACTCAGAGCAACAAGCCTCACCTGTAGACCAGGGAAGGCTCCATGAAAGAACAAAACTCAGAAGAGATTCTTAAAACACAAGTAGAGGCTGAAAGTCAAAGAAATGGATGAAGGACATTTAAGTAGAGGAAACCTCATATGCAAATGTGCAGAAAGCATGGTGCATTCTGGGAATTACAATAGCTCAGAACTGCAGAGCAAAAGCAGAGCATGAGCAAAACATGTGGGCAGGGTTAAGAAGTCCGTGGAGATCCCACCTTATCTTGTGGCTCCGTTTTGTTCATTACTTTTAAACGTGTCCTTCAAAATGTTCATAGGTACTCTGTGATAAAGAGTTCATAAGAAACATATATGGGAAACTGTGTATTCTATAGCTCCCTGTACCTTAGGCCCACAAGGCACAATAACACTCAAAGATTGAGAGTTTCTATCGTTAAAAAAAAAAAAAGGTTCAATTTTGTTTAGACCAACATTTTTCAAACTGAGTTGCAAACAAAACACATTTTTCATGGAGAATCTGTTAACATCTTGATATATATTATCTATGTATATCAAAGATTGTGGAGAACTTTTAAAAGTTTTAATTAGAAACTAAGTTTTTATTTTTTATTATTTTTTATAATAATTTTTTATTATGTTATGTTAGTCACCATACAGTATATCCTTAGTTTTGGGGGGGGTTGTTTTTATTTTTGTTTTGTTTTGTTTTATAACAATATTTTTTATTATATTATGTTAGTCACCATACAGTACATCCCTGATCCTTAGTTTTTGATGTAGTGTTCCATGATTAATTATTTGAGTGTAACACCCAGTGCACCATGCAATACGTGCCCTCCTTACTACCCATCACCAGCCTATACCAATCCCCCACCCCCTCCCCTCTGAAGCCCTCAGTTTGTTTCCCAGAGTCCATAGTCTCTCATGATTCATTCCCCCTTCTGTTTACCCCCCCCCTTCATTCTTCCCTTCCTTCTCCTAGCCATCTTAGTTTAGAAATATTCCTGTCATGAGGACATAGTGGGATGATAGATACATGGAAAAAATTTGCTAGGAAAATAATTTGCCATGTTGGGAATTACAGCGGATTAATTTACAACTTAATAGTTGTGCTATTCTCTACTCAGGCTATGAGATAATAGAAAATCTACATATTGGTCTCTTCCCCCAGTTCCTGTGTAACTTATGAAATTTACAAGTTCCATTAAACCCTTGTAATATCCTAAGTGATAAGAGCATATGGTGATTAACATAATATAATAAAATAAAATTAATAAAAAAAAAGAGCACTGGGAGCATCTTTTGTTCTAATATTTGATCTTTGACCTTGGTTCCTGACAGAGTTCCTAAATCCCTTGGAATTTCCTGGGTAATAAGAGTGTTTTTTGTTCTAATGAGGTGATCTAGGTGGGCCCCTGACTGGGGGCTGGTCACCAGAAAGATCAAGTCATGATTAGATGTTTGGAACTTTCAGCCCAAGACCCCAATCTCCAGAGAAGGAAGAGGGGCTGGAAATGGAATTAATGATCTACCGGGTCTATGTCCATAAAAATCAAAAAAGAGGTTCAAGAGTCTCTGGGTTGGTGAACATGTGGGAGGGCTAGGAGAGCGGCACCGTGGAGGGCACTGAAGCTCTGCATTCCTTCCTGCATACTTTGCCAACACAGCTCTTATAATCTGACGTTCATCTGTATCCTTTACCATATCCTTTAATAAACTGGTAAGCATAAGTACTTCCCTGAGTTTTGTGAGCTGTTCTAGAAAAAATCGAATCCAAAGGGTAGGAGGTCATTGGAGGTCACCTCCAATTTATAGCCAAGTCAGACAGAAATTGTTGGTAACCTGGTGACCTGCTACTTGCAAATGGCATCTGAAGGGAGGATACTCTTGTGGGATGGAGCCCTCCACCTGTGGGATCTGCCACTATCTCCAGGCAGATAGTATCAGAATAGAGTTAAATTATAGGACACTCAGCTAGTGCTGCATGGAGCTGCTTGTTGTGGGGAAAGCCCCACACATCCAGTGTCAGAAGTGTGAGGATGGTAGTATGAGAGTAAAAGAAACACACAGGGGAAGGACTGACATTATTCCTATACCAGATGCAATACAGTAACGTACTGAATACAAAGAACTACGAAAAACATAAATTCAATATCCCAGTAAAGGTTTGCTTTGAGATCAGGACTAATTTCTGCCTAATAAACTACTCCAAGGAGTAAACTGATACTAATTGCACAAGCTACAGCTTTTGAAAGGCATGGTTTTATTCACAGATAATCTGAAATCTTGAAAATAAACAATGATGCGATGAATTTTTTACTTCCTTTTTCCAGGGAGTAAGAAAAGGCTTATCTCTAAAAAAAAACAGCTTTTGACTCTGCTTTGGGCTGAATGTTTGTGTTCCCTAAACTTCATATGTTGAAGCCCTAATCCCCAGTGTGATGGTACTTGGTGTGGAGTATTCAGGAGGTAAGTAAGTTTAGATAAGGTCATGAGAGTAGAATCCTAATGAGTGGAATTACTGCCCTTGTAAGAGGAGAGATGAGAAAGATGATCTCTTTCTGCCATGAGGATAAAACCATCCTGCAAACCAGGAAGTAGGTCCTCACCAGGCGCCAATTTGACTGGTACCTTAATCTTAGGCTTCCCAGCTCCAGACAGTGAGAAATATTTACTATTGAAGCCACCCAGTGTATGGTGTTTTATTTAGCAGTTAAAGCTAGCTATCACAAACCTATTCTCTTTAAAAATTTATTGTATAAATTGGTTTACTACTTTGTAATAGTACTTGAATTTTTTTCTCAAGCTTGCTGACAATAAAGTATTGCATTTCCTAAAATTCTAAAATCACACCAAACACTGTTACTATCTGCATGATCCTCAGATTAGAAAAAAAGGGCATCACTATCACCTACTCCGCATCCTTTGGACCATGATGGATCTGCTGGAGAGAGAATTAGAAAGTGAGCAAGTTAATGGGATTTTAGAAATTCTGACTTGTTGTCAAGAGACTTGAATGAAGAAATCCAGGAGTTATCAAAATAGAGCACAAACAATTTTAAATGCAAGGAGTTTTGCATATGTATTGTTATATTATAGCACCTTTATTTTCTAAACTACAATTCATTAAAAGGACTAAATTTGGCCTGCACTTAAAATACTGGGATGTACCCATCTTTGTCATTTTTTTCTTTCTTTCTCAAAAAATGTTCCAAGTCCTTGCCTATCTGAGTGTTGCTATTTCTTGAAGAGTAACTGATATCATCTCATTACTCATTGTCATTCTCAAGCAAAATATTTCAAATGGATCAACAAGTGTAATCAATCTTCACATCTGTTCTTCAGCATTGGTGAGTGCCATACATGCTTCTGAAATATCACCTGTTACATATTTAATTAAAACTATAAGCAACTTAGTGGAATTATTTTAATATTTTGTTTAGCTTAAAAGTCATTTTGGACGTTGGATGTTGAAATGGTTTCTTAGGACTGCCGTAACAAAGAACCTCAAACAGGGTGGTTTAAAAAACAGAAATTTATTTTCTCACAATTCTGAAGGCTAGAAGTCAGAGATCAAGATGTGGGCAGAGTTGGTTTCTTCTGAGGTCTCTCTCCCCGGCTTGAAGACGGCCGCTTTCTCCCTGTGCCTTTGCATGGTCTTCATCTATATGTGTCTGTGTTCTCATTTCTCTTTTTTTTTTAAAGATTTTATTTATTTATTTGACAGAGATAGAGACAGCCACCGAGAGAGGGAACACAAGCAGGGGGAGTGGAAGAGGAAGAAGCAGGGTCATAGCAGAGGAGCCTGATGTGGGGCTTGATCCCATAATGCCGGGATCGCACCCTGAGCCGAAGGCAGACGCTTAAACGCTGTGCCACCCAGGCGCCCCCTCATTTCTCTTCTTATAAGGACACTGGTCATATTGGATTAGGGCCCATCCTAATGACCTATTTTAACTTAATTCCTTCTTTAAAGACCCTGTCTTCAAGTACAATCCCATTCTGAGGTACTGGGGCTTAGGACTTCAACATGAATTTGGGGGGAGGATACAGTTTAGCCATTGTAACACATGTGGTGTAGTGAATGAGCAAAGGAATTAAAACTCAAAAGCTGAGGGTTCTGATTTCAGTTCAGGCACTTACTAATGATAATAGCTTGGACGGGTCCCTCAGACTCCCAGGGTTTGGGCTTCCTTGTATGCCTTACATTTGTGCTCCAATGTGTAGAGGGAGGCATGCCCACCTAAGGTTACCTCTACTTGCTCCAGAGGAGTCACAAGGGAGCAAACCATTTTACAAGGCATGTTCTAGGGTTTCCCCCTAGCTTTCTGGCCTTGAGAATCTGGCTGGTTAACACTGTCAGGAGCATCTGTGTCAGCTGGGTTCAAAGAAACTAGGAGATGCCCTGGCGCACTGGAGGTGCAGTCCTTGCTGGGCACATTCACCTTATGGTCAAGCTCCATTCGGAGTCAAAATGGCCATGAGCAGGACATTTTGTATGTTAAAGTCGGAACAAAGGAATATTTATGGAATCCTGCTGGAATGTTCCTCAGCTCTGATTGTTTCTTGCATTCTGATATACTACATGGATACTTCTGCTAAGAAAAAGAGATTAAGCCCTATAGCTAGAACAGCTCCAGGGAACACTGCCTGGACATGGTGGCCAAATTCTGTATTGGGCCCCCTTTAAGTATTTTACAGGAAACTTAATTAATGTTAAATAAAATGTAAAAGTCAGTTCTTCAGTCACACTAGCCACATTTCAAGTGCTCAACGACCACATATGTCTAGTGGCTACCATATTGGACAGTACAGATATAAAACATTTCTATCATTGCAAAAGACTCTATTGGTTCTATGTTATATTTCTTCAACACGTATTTGTCACTCATGTATTAAATTATTGCATAGATAATATTAACATTAATAATAATAGTCTGCACTTCTGTAACACTTGGAAGCATTTCATGTATATAATTCATGTAATTATTACAACGATCCTGTGGCATTAGTGTTATTACTGCCCCCAGTTTTACAAATAAGTAAATTGATGCACAGAGAAGTTAAATCTCTCTCCACCTAAGATCACACAGCTACTAAGAAACGGAACTTGTTGGGTTTGGATTATGTGTATGTACAAAATTTACTGCATGAACTTGGACTCATATCATAAAATATTAGAAAGTACAGTTGGTTCTCATTATTTGTGGATTTCAGATTTACAAATTCACCTACTTGCTAATATTTCTATGTAAGTCCAAAATCAATACTCAGAGCTTTCATGGTGTGTGCAGATGTGCCCAGACAGGTGAAAGCTATGAGTCGCCCAAGCGCAATTTCCCAGCAGCAGCTGGGCAAGGTAACACTACTTTCTTGTTTCAAGTCTCGTAATGTAAACAAGTGCCCTTTCCAAATTCTATTTAGTGCCACAGTTTTTACATTTTTGTGTTTCTCATTAGTGATTTCACTCTTTAAAATGGCCCCCAAGCGTATTGCTGGAGTGCTGTCTTGTGTTCTTAGGCAAAAGAGAGCTGTGATACACCTTAACAGTATACAATAAGATGTCTTTTAAACTGTTGCCTATTAAGTGTGAGACATCCAGGTAGAAATGTCAACCTCTATCCAGAAGTGATTTCTTTCCCCCAGTAACATTTTACACACATACCCTTCCAGTAGTTACCAAAAATTTTCTTATATATGTAATGTATATGTGTGTCATTTTTACTGCTTGATTGCAAACTTGATGACAGGAGGTATAGTGTGTAGTTTATTTTATAAGCCCCACAGTGCCTACCTAGCACAAAGCCTTGTGTGTACTTGGTGTTTAATTCATGTAATGTGTTAAAGGATGGATGGATGGAGGGATGGATGGATTGATGGATGGATGGATGGATGGATGGATGGATTGACAAATGGCTTCAAGCAGTCTCAGAGATGAGGTAAAAGATAGAGGTATGAAAAATGGGACCCAAATAATAAATTCCAACCTGATAAATTTCTACGAGGAAACATGAATTTGGTTTTGTTTTATGCTTGTTTAAAAGTATGAGTGTCTTTTAGAGAATTTACTTTATAAAAAAACATGACAAAAAAAAGTAGTCTTAAATCTTAGACTATGAAGTAACACAGATTTATGTAGCAGCAAGGAAACAGTTATGAAACACATTACGGGTGATGCAACATAATTAGCAGTGTTAATAGCACTGAAGGTGATTTCTATGGTAACTCAGTACATCAATTCTGTGCACATTATTAATTCAAGAGATCATTTTTCAAGCTGCAAACTCATAGCTTGTAAAAATTAAAATATCCATTAAATAACGCAATTACTTCTGCTCTTTAATTGGTGGTTAGGTTTCCATGAAGGACTGATGTTCAGTTTACTCTTATTGATGACTTCTCTGTTGACCCTCCCAGCACCCTCAGATTACACTCATGACAAGCCCCTTTTCCAGTATGAATATACATTTCATAATAATAATTATTACAGTTATTATGTTTTGTCTGACCAGTCTGCAGGCAATGAACTGCTCATCTTTTGTAATCAATAGCCATTTAATACATCAGAAAAGTAATTAGCTAATATCCTATGACCTACTCATCCACCTCTAAAAGGTAGATAGTTTAGTCCCTACTGACTATGAAATGAGCCCTAAGGTTATTGCTAAGTATTATTTACAGGGAGAAATTCTCAAATTTCCCAGTAATTAAATACAACTTTGCCCTGTAGTATCAAAGGTGGTATTTCAAATAAAAGTATGTCCCACCAACCCCCAAAACTGCCTCACTTTCTTCCCAAAACAACCATTTTTAGAACAACTTTGGCTTGAATTTTTCACACTTTTTGACATTGAACAAGTTATCTAACTTCTCTGAGCCTCTATTCTTATCAATAAAACTATCTTAAAAGGCTACTGTGTTAATAAAATAATATGAGCCAAGGCCAACATATAGAGGTTACTAATAAATATTACCTTGACTAACAAATTCTGCCATTAAATGTGAGATTACAGACAGATGTTCCTTCATAAAAGCTATTGCCATTCTACTGTCAAATTTAGTTCATGTGGCTTTCTAGGTTTTAATTGCTACACAAAGCACAAAAATGAAGTCTTTTAGCATCATTTGGTTCTGAAAGGATCAATTAAAACTCCTCATTTGGTATGGAGTCTACTTCCATCCACACAGTTCCCCTCCAGATGCACATAAATACCAAGTCAGCTGAGGAAAGTAGACATGAAACAGGTCAGGAAAGGACAGAAGGTACTCTTCTCTGGTCCACCTCCTTGCAGATTTTAACATTTGAATCACTCTCCTTAGTGTGCACTTCTCCCTTTGCCTGACACAGTGTTATTTTCCTCTCCCTCTCTCTCTGCCTGAAGCTATTCTATTTAAGTTTTCTTTAATATCCAGTCCCAGTACTCTGATCTTATCACATTTGATAATAAACAATATTGTATGTATCTTTACCCATTCTGAAAATATTTATCGAACAGCTGCTTTGAAACAGACTACGAGTAGATATGGCTCTTGCCCTCCAGAAGCTACTAATCAGAGGGAAGACTTTATGGGGAAACAGATAAGCAATGCAATACAGAGTGTGCCAGTACCACCTCTAGCCAAAGGCCTACTCAATCCACAAATGGAATTAAGCTCAATAAAGCTGATCACTAACAACCTTCTATAATTAATCCTGCCTGCTCTCAGCCAGTTCTGGTACTCAGTTCTGCACTCTTCAACACTCTCCCCTTTTTACCCAAGGCCTGTTGCCCGAGGCTTCTCAGAGGCCCCTCTCAAGCTTTAATCACCAGCTTGGGACCACACCTGCTTGTGCATTCGGAGCTTGTACTTAGGTCCATAAGAGTTCAGAGCCCTTCTCTTGACCTTTTTCACAGTCCCTCACCCCGTCCACGTTCCTCTAGGATAGAGGTTCTCAAAGGGTGGTCCACACATGCTCAGGGGTCCTGGAGACCCTCCGAGGAGTATGCAAGATCAAAGCTGTTTTCATAATAATACTTAGGCATTTTGCATTGCATGGATGTTTGTACTGATGGTGCAAAAACACCAGTGGGTAAAATTCCTGGTGCTTATCATGACTCAAGGCAGTGACACCAAACTGCCAGTACTTATTGAATTGATCACCACAGTTGTTCTCTATAAAAGCCAGATTCACGTAAGCCCTTCACTTCATTGTTGAAATAATAACAATTACTAACCTTATTAAATATCAACCCTTGAGTGTACAACTTTTTTAATATTCTGTGTGATAAAAATAAAGTTTGTTTAAAACACTTCCGCTGCATACCAAAGTGTGATGATTGTCTCAAAGAAAAATACTTGCGTAATCATTTGAGTTGTAAACTGAACTAATCAGTTTTTTCATGGAACATCATTTTTACTAACAAAAAGATTGCAGATCAACTATGGTTATTCAGAGTTGGGTGTTTAAGAGCCTTTTTTTCTTTTCCCAAACTAAACCAGTCGAACCTGTCACCTCAAGGAAAACAACTGACAGTATTTATTGCCAATGTAAAATCGAGCTTTCAAATAAGAATTAAAATTTTAGAACCTCCCAATACTAAAAGATTTTTATGATGAGGTCATTCGTAATATTAACAAACATAATTTTTGATATTGTGTATGAAATGGAAAATCTGCAGAACAAAAAGAACCAATATTATCCAAATTACCAATGTGTGATGGTACAAGAGCATGCATGGGTTAAAGCTCCATCCAAAGTGAGAGCTAGCTCAGTGGATTTGAATGCTGCAGAGTATCCAAAGTTTGGGGTTTTAGCCTTCCTTCTGTAACTAACCTTTAAGAAACGGTGCTAATTAGCTTGATTGTCGTAATCATTTTACAATATATACATACACCAAATCATATGTCCTACATTTTAAATATATACAATTTTAATGTGTCAACTATACCTTAATAAAACTGGGGATATCAGGACTGTCACTTGCTGAATTTGGCATGGCATCAAAGGAGAATATCCACATTTATCTGAAAAGGCTACTAATCTGTTCTTCCCTTGTCCAACTACCTGCATGTGTGAGATTGGTTTTTCTTTATATACTTCAACTAAAACAGCATATTATAGCAGATTAAATGCAGAAGCAGATAGGAGAATTCAACTGCCTTTCTATTAAGCCTGACATAAAAGAAATTAGCAAAAGAGTAACACAATGCCATCCTTCTCACTGAATTCTCTTCATTTGGGAAATTTTAGTTATGTGTTTCATATAATTATCACTGTCATTTGTAAGTGGATTTAATAAGTATGTACTTTAAACTTTCTCAGGTTTAATTTTTGATATGGAAATTACAAGTTGATATAACTCACACAAACAAAAGCTCTTTGGGCCTCAACAATTTTTAAGAGATATGAATGGGCTCAGGGGGTCTAGTGGCTCAGTCAGTTGGGAGTCCAACTCTCGATCTCAGCTCAGGGCTCAATCTTAGGGTTGTGAGTTCAAGCCCTGCATGGGCTCCACACTGGTCATGCAGCCTACTTATAAGAAAGAAAAGAATGAAGCATGAGAGACTATGGACTCTGAGAAACAAACTGAGGGCTTCAGAGGGGAGGGGGTGGGGGAATGGGATAGTCTGGTGATGGGTAGTAAGGGGGGCACGTATTGCATGGTACACTGGGTGTTATACACAACTAATGAATCATCGAACTTTACATCAAAAAACAGGGATGTACTATATGGTGACTAGCATAATATAATAAAAAAATATTAAAAAAAAAAAGAAAAGAATATGAATGGGCTCTGAGACCAGAAAGTTTGAGGACCATTGTGCTATATGTTATAAGCTTACCGCACCCATGAGAAGTGGACTCAAGCTTCGGGACGACCTAAAGACACTGAAGTTTCACAAGGAACTTGAGCTGTTGATTTATTATCTATGGGCCTCAGCATCTTAAAGATTTTTTTTTATTTATTCTACAGAGATAGAGACAGCCAGCGAGAGAGGGAACACAAGCAGGGGGAGTGGGAGAGGAAGAAGCAGGCTCATAGCGGAGGAGCCTGATGTGGGGCTCGATCCCAGAACACTGGGATCACGCCCTGAGCCGAAGGCAGACGCTTAACCGCTGTGCCACCCAGGCGCCCCAGTATGGGCCTCAGCATCTTGACTTATAAAATGCAGATATTATATTAGAACCACCTCTAAGGTCTCTTTACATACAAGTTATACTAGTCTACATCTAACAATGAAGCATTGTTTTCAATTTACAAAAACTTACAAAGAAGTCCCAAAAATATTTGAAAAAAAAATTATAACCCATTATATTGAGAGTCACCAAAAATCTATTTCCAGAGATTTTTTTAGTGATATGAACAATGTTTACAATATAATGTTAATGGAAAATTATATACAAAGTTGTATACATACTATGATCCTAAATTTACTATAAGAAACATGTATATACATATTTTTACAAATAGCTGTCACTGGGTGATAGGACTACTGAATATCGATATTTTCTTCTTTATAGTTTTTTATTTTCCGAGCATAATCAGAAAGCTTCTTTTGTTATACGCAAATAATGAATCATGGAACACTACATCAAAAACTAAGGGTATGCTGTACAGTGACTAACATAACATAATAAACAATTATTTAAATATATATATATTAGAATTGCAATTGCTTATTTCTTATAATAGCCCTGTAAAAAAGCTATCATTTGCAATCTACAAGTAAGCATGTACGAGGCAGACCAAAAAATTTGCCCAGGGATGCCTGGGAACTCAGTAGGTTAAGCTTCCGACTTTTGATCTCAGCTCAGGTCTTGATATCAGGGTAGTGAGTTCAAGCCCCACACTGGGCTCCACCCTGGGCACGGAGCCTACTTTAAAAAAAATTGCCTGTTTTTCCGGAAATTAGAAATAGAAACTCCAACTTTCTTACCATTAAAACCACTAAGGTATATCACCTTTTCTGATTGTTTTATTCTCTGAACCCTAGCTATCAAGATTCATACATCTTCACTTGATCAAGATCTGAGAACATGGATCAGCTTGCAGCAAAATTTGGTAATGGTCCTTCAGTATCCATTCTCCCTTTCTGGAGAGATGAAGATGTCAAAACAGAGACTACATTTCCCAGCCTTACTTGCAGGTGGGTGTGGCCATGTGACTCATGCTTAGCAAATGGAAGCCATGTGCTACTCCTGCCTCATATCAGGAAGCTGCTTATGTCCCCTTCCTCTTTGCCACTTTTCACTGGCTGGAAAATGGCAACCAACTACAGAAGCCTGCTTGGACCCTGAGATAATATTTACACATTGAGAATGGAGAGCCACCTGAGGAGCCTGGGTACCAAGATAACCTCATGGAGCAATGCCATTTAATTTGCCCAGGGTTGTCTGGCTAGGTCTAGACTGTTATGTGAGAGAGAAATAAGGTTCTAGATTATCAAAGCAACTCCCTTAAATTTCTTTTTGTGACAAAACTAATGTATAGTTGAAGATTATTTCTTGATAGCTACATATTGCTTCTGCTGTATTCACAAGTTTGACACAGAATTTCATGGGCTAATTCATCATTAAGAAGTAAAATCAATGGCCATTATAGCTCTATCTCAAAGCACTGAGGAGCTGTCATTCACAGTTCTTCTTTTCCAAGTTGGGAGTGTCATCCAGGAACTAAGCCCATTAACTCAACCATAAATACACATTTTTCCAATAGATACTTCACTTCTCCATGGCATTTTTGGCCAGATAGTTTTCCAAATGCTTCAGGGAATTTGAAATGTGACTAAGAAATTATTAGTAAATCCTTAGAGTATATTATGATGAAGACACAAGTTTTTTATCCATTTCTAAAACTCCAAATCTGGGGGTTTAACTTAAAGAAATACTTAGTTTTCAAAATATAAACAGTGTCATACAGAAACTAGACATTATTTTAATATTTTTTGCAAAGAAAAGTACAAACATTTAAATGGCTGTCAATCGAACAATGGTTAAATAAATTATGGTGCAGCCTCTCTATGGTATTTTATAGATATGTCAGGAATTAAATCACTAAGAATGTAAACACATAAAATTACATATTTAATACAAAGGTAAGTCAGGAAAACAGAATAAAAATTTTATTTTCACTATGATTTTGTCTATGAAAAATAACACATACCCATTAGGACAAGAAGGAGTAAAGAAACAGAAAACTGGGAGATAATGGATTATAGGGTTGATACTCTGGGTG
Organism: Ailuropoda melanoleuca; assembly: GCF_002007445.2. Classification (NCBI taxonomy): domain Eukaryota; kingdom Metazoa; phylum Chordata; class Mammalia; order Carnivora; family Ursidae; genus Ailuropoda; species Ailuropoda melanoleuca. The sequence continues at coordinate 6,283,984 of NW_023179820.1, forward strand.
ATGCTGCTTTTTCTTTTAAATTGTCTGTTAGTGTTGCTTTGGTACTATTTAAGCAATAAATAATTTTCCTTTTTTATTAATTTTTTTTACATTTCTCTTCAAAATTTTTGAGAACGTATGCTTACTGAAAAATACATCTTTCAGTGGCCCACCACCACCCTTCCCAATCCCCCCTGCTGGGGATGCCAGTATATAGACAGATAAGAACCCTTCCATGGTTTTCCCCATGTTCAAACAATGCATACCTAGAGTCACATTTTAGGGAAGCTATGTTGTTGAAAGTTATTTTTACAAAAAAAAGGAAAGGGGATGATATGAAATGGATTACCTGCTATGTGTTTGTCCTATGTAATGACACATCCTTAATATCTCTTTAAATCAGTCTTTTCTTTTAATAGCTGTACAGTAACATATTCAGTATTTTAAACCAAAAATTAAAAAAAAAGGCATTGCCCTCCAATTACTCTTTGTGCCCCCTCATCCCACCACCAGCATTTTTGGTGAAGTATCACAAAGTGAGGGGCGCCTGGGTGGCTCAGTCGTTAAGCGTCTACCTTCAGCTTAGGGCATGATCCCGGCGTTCTGGGATGGAGCCACACATCAGGCTGCTCTGCTGGGAGCCTGCTTCTTCCTCTCCCACTCCCCCTGCTTGTGTTCCCTCTCTCACTGTCTCTCTCTCTGTCAAATAAATAAAATCTTTTTTTAAAAAAAAAAAGAAGTATCACAAAGTGTACACAGCTCTCTTGACCTGCTTGTGAACTTTGCAGAAATCACATCAATGACTCCAATGCAGTTTGAGTCTGTGTAACCAAGGAGAAATATTTAGCCCAGATATTGGAGGACCAAGGTCAGCTTTTTCCTCCGCAGGCCCAGGAGAGGCATCAACAAGAAAGTCCTCCCGTACTAACAGTCTGTTCTGTGCTGTGACAACTCTGCAAAGATGCAGGATCTTTGCTATTGTTTCCATATCTAGATATCTACAGCACTTGGCAGAGTTGGGGAGAACTTTCAGGGCATCAGTAATTTATATTTCTTTTCTTCTTCCGGTTTAANAAAAAAAAAAAAAAGAAGTATCACAAAGTGTACACAGCTCTCTTGACCTGCTTGTGAACTTTGCAGAAATCACATCAATGACTCCAATGCAGTTTGAGGATCTGTGTAACCAAGGAGAAATATTTAGCCCAGATATTGGAGGACCAAGGTCAGCTTTTTCCTCCGCAGGCCCAGGAGAGGCATCAACAAGAAAGTCCTCCCGTACTAACAGTCTGTTCTGTGCTGTGACAACTCTGCAAAGATGCAGGATCTTTGCTATTGTTTCCATATCTAGATATCTACAGCACTTGGCAGAGTTGGGGAGAACTTTCAGGGCATCAGTAATTTATATTTCTTTTCTTCTTCCGGTTTAAAATAGAGGTCTTTGATGACTCTTAGGTGACAGTCTTTCAGTCAAAATCAAAGAATTCAGAAATTCAATGTTACAAGCAGATGATAGGAGGTAATTTAAGAAAAATTGCAAGAGTCAATTTATGTTTTTAACAACTGAACTAAACTTGGCCATCTAAATTTTTGAATTTGCTTTATGAAATGATTCAGAAGATCTCTCGGATATTTCATTTACTGAGGAGTTTTGTCTTTGGGTATCACCTCGTCCAACGGAATTTATCAAGTCTTCAAATACACCTTGTGTGTATGTACAAATATCCTCTTTAGGACTATTTCCTTTGTCAGTAAAATATCTCATTTAATTATAAACCACTTCTTTTTTTCTCAACATCATTTATTATTTGGAATTAATAGAATCTGAGTTAATCGAATGGACAGATGTGACAATGAAAGCCCTGAAAATTGGAAAGAATAACCATTTTCTTACAGTCACATAGTTCATGAACTCAAAGGCTTTGGGTAATGTATCATATGAAGTCACTTTCCCGAAACCAATATGAATAGAGAAAAGGCAAGAGAAATAAGACAGAGGTACCATACGCTGTGCATCTCTACAGCTCAAAGGAGCAGAAAAGATTCTGACTAAAGGCTTTAAACTCTCTGGGCATGAAAGAAAATACTTTGTAGTGTCATTGATCCAGAAAAAAATTGGCAGAGACCATAAAAGATTACAGCATGTCCACACAGTACAAAATCATATGGAGAACTCCCTGATTTCATTTGTTTGATGGAGAAATCCACAAGAGAAAAANAATCTAAGGTCTTCTTTAAACCATTTGGAGACTTACTTATCAATTGTTTTGATATTAGAGGCACCCATAATATTTTGTTTCCAAATCTCACATCTAATTAATGACCTCTTTNTCCACAAGAGAAAAACCTAAGGTCTTCTTTAAACCACTTGGAGACTTACTTATCAATTGTTTTGATATTAGAGGCACCCATAATATTTTGTTTCCAAATCTCACATCTAATTAATGACCTCTTTATCCATGAAGATCAACTAATGTGTTTCACNAATTAATGACCTCTTTATCCATGAAGATCAACTAATGTGTTTCACTCAAGCAGGTGACGAAATAGAGAATTGACTGAGCAGCACAGCAAGATTGTGTTAGAGCTCATTCAGTTTTGCAATGTTGCATTGGTGTTGGATGCAATGGTAAACAAGGCTGGTCCCCACTCTGTGCACCAGTCATGTCCTAAACTGCTCTTGCAAGGCTTTGCTTTCCAGCTAGGGACGTGTTTCTCCACTCACATCATGCTGCCCAGTGACTTCCCCCAAAGCAGCAGTCCCTACCTGCTTGAGAATTTGGAGAACATTTGAAGACCTGTGGAAATATTCTCATGAACCCCAAGTACTCACGTATATTTTTCAGACAATTTCAGGGGCTTAGCAGACCCCTGAAACCCATTCCTAAGTCTTTTGTAAGAATCACTGCCAACCTCCAGGGTCATTGGGTGGAATGCAAACCTAAACCTTGACATTCATATATAAAATTATCCTGCTCAGGAAACTCCCATGTAACACAATGTTCAGATAAAGTAAGTACACAAGGAAGGACCTGGATAAGACGCAAAGGTGGAAATCAAACGTCAGAGATCATTTTAGACAAAGTCATCCACTCAACAGATGGAGAAACTGAGAGCCAGGAAGTCCAGTAAACGGCCTGAGGTCACAAGTGAGGAGGAATGGGTAAATAAAGATGGAGAACCAGGCCTCTGAACCTCCATCTACAGACTTTGCATCCTGCCACATTCATAGGAAAAGGCATGGAATGATGCTGGCATGTAGGAAACCAATAAAGAACACTTATTTTTTCCTCCGTTGCTGGTCATAATCAACTGAGAAATGAGGAAATGAGGCAACCACTAGATTATAATGTTANCTCTACAGACTTTGCATCCTGCCACATTCACAGGAAAAGGCATGGGATGATGCTGGCATGTAGGAAACCAATAAAGAACACTTATTTTTTTCCTCCGTTGCTGGTCATAATCAACTGAGAAATGAGGAAATGAGGCAACCACTAGATTATAATGTTATTTTTATTTTTGATAAGTCATTTTCAACATATGGTTCTACATGTGTGTCAAAGGGGCCTGCTCACACTCCGCCCCACTGGAGAGGCTAAAAAGCATGCATGCTCAGCCAGGATTGCAGGAAGAGAGAAGAAAATGAATCTCTGGTGCTTTCCTGTTTTTAATGGATTAGTTCCACCCAGTCGAGGTGGATGGTTAGCTGCCAAGCAGAAGACTCTCTGATTCACTGAGGAAGAGGAGAAAAGGAATGGGGCAGCAGACCAGGAGTGTTCTTCAAGTAAAAGCCCCTTCACCTGGAAACACACAGCTGGGCATAGAGTGCATGTGTCTTAGTTACATCTCTAACTCATGGGGCTGGCACACACTTTATTGTGCCAATACACAACTGTCATATCCCAGTGAGAGCTACCTCATCCCACCTGGATCCAAATGCTGGACTGCCTAACTTATGTATATGTGAAACCTGCCATCACCTAGATGTCAGCAGGGACAGCATGTGCATGAACCATACCTGGGATTACCAGATAGGGTTCACTCCATATAGAAACCCTGAGCTTCCACACCTCAGCAATACTGCTCCCTTGCAGGTCCTAGGGCTCTCCTCATGCCAGAGGTCCATTCTTTGCTAGAGGCCCATCCCTCACTCAGGCAAGTACTCCTTCTCGGACCCACTGTGCAGTGGTAGTATCTGCTGCGACAAGGACAGAATGTCCACCCCCAGGACTGTTCATGGGCCATCAGCAGATAGAGGCTCACCTGAAGTTAAGGTTTTAGTTACTATGTTTCTGCCATAAAAGTGTGTGTGTGTGCGTGTGCATGTGTGACAGTTAGGAGAGATGGTATCAGTAAGGAGGTCTAGTTGAGATAAATTAGAGTCTCATGTTAGATAATCTTTTGCTTTCAAGTAATTGCATTGTAAATATAAATAATTTGAAAGGGCTACCTCTGGTTGGTTTCTACATTGTTACATCTAAGCCAGTGTAGTAAATACACAAAGGATTNCTTCCACACCTCAGCAATACTGCTCCCTTGCGGGTCCTAGGGCTCTCCTCATGCCAGAGGTCCATTCTTTGCTAGAGGCCCATCCCTCACTCAGGCAAGTACTCCTTCTCGGACCCACTGTGCAGTGGTAGTATCTGCTGCGACAAGGACAGAATGTCCACCCCCAGGACTGTTCATGGGCCATCAGCAGATAGAGGCTCACCTGAAGTTAAGGTTTTAGTTACTATGTTTCTGCCATAAAAGTGTGTGTGTGTGCGTGTGCATGTGTGACAGATAGGAGAGATGGTATCAGTAAGGAGGTCTAGTTGAGATAAATTAGAGTCTCATGTTAGATAATCTTTTGCTTTCAAGTAATTGCATTGTAAATATAAATAATTTGAAAAGGCTACCTCTGGTTGGTTTCTACATTGTTACATCTAAGCCAGTGTAGTAAATACACAAAGGATTAGCAATGAGTTTTATATTAACTACATTTTCTTACTTTCATGATGCTCTAACATCTGGGGCCTTGCTGACCCTAGAGGAACTGCCCTTCACAGGGTTAGCCAGTTTCTAGAGACAGTAAGTACTTTCCTGGGACATCACATAGGATACACAAATGAATCAACCCACAGCCCACACTCCCAACCACCTCCTTGATCTCACTCTGGGCCACTCTCCCTCTGCCCTAATCATCCCCAAAGCCAGGTACTAGACACCTAGGGACATCCTTATGCCCAGAGCCCACTGAAATCATTCAAACTGGCCAGCCCTAAACCCACTTAGCTTCCTTAGCTTGCTTCCTTCCCACAAAAACCACAATAAAGACTCCTGCTCTCTCATAGTACTCTCTGTGTTGGCTTCTCCCATGTTCATGCTTTCCCACAAGGCCCTGTGTGGACCACCGTGCCTCCCCATGTCTAGGGAACTGTGAGTAAAATAAAAACATCTTCCTTCTAGGAATCATGTCCATGTCTGCATGTCTTACCATACCTGATTTTTAAAAATCCCAGCTACCATGAACCAGGTTATGACCCCCTTGCACTTCCATCCCTGCTGTAGCTTTAGCACAAGTGAAAGGATCCTCCCCCAGCAAACAAGCCTGGCTGAGGAAACGAGAGGGAAACAGTTAGTGAAGAGAAAAGAAACAGCATCAGGCATCACAAGACCTCTGCAAAGCTGGGTGGACTCCAGATGACAGAGCACCACTGCAAGAATTAGAAGAGGCATGGTATTTATAAGACACTGAGTTGTTTGGTCATTTTGTTCTTTTAAAGTATAAGATAGAACATCAAGACAATGCATTTCGAAGATACCTTTCAAAAGCAAAGCCCATCATTAGAAAGTCCTGTCAACAGAGAAAAATGAGAGATGGCAGGGGAGAGAGAACGGCATGGGGGAATAATGCTTTACCCATATCTCCATTATTTGGTTACAACCAACTTTAAAAATTTAGATAAAATTTTAAAGTTTCATGGATAAATTTTTACAATGTCTCCAACTTACCTATATACCTGATTTGCTTTTCTCATATAGCCCTGGTGGCAGAGATGGCAAACTGTCCACCTTCTATAGGGTAGAGATGTTTCTGGAATGTTCATGTTTCCATGAATCCCGGCATCCAGGTGCCAAGGGGCTGATTTCAGGCCTATGCAATATGGTGGAAGCCAAGTGTGCTCCAAATAAGCCTCTCACACGGTCCTTTTAGGCTCTTTCTCTCTTTCCTCCTTGCCCAGTTGGATATCAACACTAGGCTAGCCACAGGCACCACGCATACAAGATGTCAAACCCTCCTTCAGGTGTTCATGGCTGCACGGAACATCCTTCCTTGTCCCCACCAGGCTCCACATGAAAAAGGTATGAAGGGCTGAGACTGGGGTAGCAATATTGTGGTGGCTAGTGCTCTCTTAATTAATTGAAAAGCACATCAAAGGACATTTTGAAGGTTAATAAATATTTGAGAGCACCATTCAAGTTACTTTTTTGATAGACAGCTTCATTTGTGTGAGGATAAAATAAAGGACAAAAGCTTCATTTCAGAAATTGACTCATTCATATGTAAGGATGAAATAATCACAGTGATTACTTTGCTCTCAACTTGATCTGTAACTTCAGGGGTCACAGATATATAAAAGGAAAAGGATGACAGGACCAGCTCTGTCATGTTTGCATTGGTAGAGTAACCTTGGAGAATCAATAAAAAGAGCATTTATTACCAGACATCCCAGCAAAACTGGGATTTGGGAGAAAAACCTATTTAAATCTAATGGACCCTTTTCAGGTAACAATCATTTACCAATCCTAAAATAATGTATCATTGCNAGTGTTCTTCAAGTAAAAGCCCCTTCACCTGGAAACACACAGCTGGGCATAGAGTGCATGTGTCTTAGTTACATCTCTAACTCATGGGGCTGGCACACACTTTATTGTGCCAATACACAACTGTCATATCCCAGTGAGAGCTACCTCATCCCACCTGGATCCAAATGCTGGACTGCCTAACTTATGTATATGTGAAACCTGCCATCAACTAGATGTCAGCAGGGACAGCATGTGCATGAACCATACCTGGGATTACCAGATAGGGTTCACTCCATATAGAAACCCTGAGCTTCCACACCTCAGCAATACTGCTCCCTTGCAGGTCCTAGGGCTCTCCTCATGCCAGAGGTCCATTCTTTGCTAGAGGCCCATCCCTCACTCAGGCAAGTACTCCTTCTCGGACCCACTGTGCAGTGGTAGTATCTGCTGCGACAAGGACAGAATGTCCACCCCCAGGACTGTTCATGGGCCATCAGCAGATAGAGGCTCACCTGAAGTTAAGGTTTTAGTTACTATGTTTCTGCCATAAAAGTGTGTGTGTGTGCGTGTGCATGTGTGACAGTTAGGAGAGATGGTATCAGTAAGGAGGTCTAGTTGAGATAAATTAGAGTCTCATGTTAGATAATCTTTTGCTTTCAAGTAATTGCATTGTAAATATAAATAATTTGAAAAGGCTACCTCTGGTTGGTTTCTACATTGTTACATCTAAGCCAGTGTAGTAAATACACAAAGGATTAGCAATGAGTTTTATATTAACTACATTTTCTTACTTTCATGATGCTCTAACATCTGGGGCCTTGCTGACCCTAGAGGAACTGCCCTTCACAGGGTTAGCCAGTTTCTAGAGACAGTAAGTACTTTCCTGGGACAGCACATAGGATACACAAATGAATCAACCCACAGCCCACACTCCCAACCACCTCCTTGATCTCACTCTGGGCCACTCTCCCTCTGCCCTAATCATCCCCAAAGCCAGGTACTAGACACCTAGGGACATCCTTATGCCCAGAGCCCACTGAAATCATTCAAACTGGCCAGCCCTAAACCCACTTAGCTTCCTTAGCTTGCTTCCTTCCCACAAAAACCACAATAAAGACTCCTGCTCTCTCATAGTACTCTCTGTGTTGGCTTCTCCCATGTTCATGCTTTCCCACAAGGCCCTGTGTGGACCACCGTGCCTCCCCATGTCTAGGGAACTGTGAGTAAAATAAAAACATCTTCCTTCTAGGAATCATGTCCATGTCTGCATGTCTTACCATACCTGATTTTTAAAAATCCCAGCTACCATGAACCAGGTTATGACCCCCTTGCACTTCCATCCCTGCTGTAGCTTTAGCACAAGTGAAAGGATCCTCCCCCAGCAAACAAGCCTGGCTGAGGAAACGAGAGGGAAACAGTTAGTGAAGAGAAAAGAAACAGCATCAGGCATCACAAGACCTCTGCAAAGCTGGGTGGACTCCAGATGACAGAGCACCACTGCAAGAATTAGAAGAGGCATGGTATTTATAAGACACTGAGTTGTTTGGTCATTTTGTTCTTTTAAAGTATAAGATAGAACATCAAGACAATGCATTTCGAAGATACCTTTCAAAAGCAAAGCCCATCATTAGAAAGTCCTGTCAACAGAGAAAAATGAGAGATGGCAGGGGAGAGAGAACGGCATGGGGGAATAATGCTTTACCCATATCTCCATTATTTGGTTACAACCAACTTTAAAAATTTAGATAAAATTTTAAAGTTTCATGGATAAATTTTTACAATGTCTCCAACTTACCTATATACCTGATTTGCTTTTCTCATATAGCCCTGGTGGCAGAGATGGCAAACTGTCCACCTTCTATAGGGTAGAGATGTTTCTGGAATGTTCATGTTTCCATGAATCCCGGCATCCAGGTGCCAAGGGGCTGATTTCAGGCCTATGCAATATGGTGGAAGCCAAGTGTGCTCCAAATAAGCCTCTCACACGGTCCTTTTAGGCTCTTTCTCTCTTTCCTCCTTGCCCAGTTGGATATCAACACTAGGCTAGCCACAGGCACCACGCATACAAGATGTCAAACCCTCCTTCAGGTGTTCATGGCTGCACGGAACATCCTTCCTTGTCCCCACCAGGCTCCACATGAAAAAGGTATGAAGGGCTGAGACTGGGGTAGCAATATTGTGGTGGCTAGTGCTCTCTTAATTAATTGAAAAGCACATCAAAGGACATTTTGAAGGTTAATAAATATTTGAGAGCACCATTCAAGTTACTTTTTTGATAGACAGCTTCATTTGTGTGAGGATAAAATAAAGGACAAAAGCTTCATTTCAGAAATTGACTCATTCATATGTAAGGATGAAATAATCACAGTGATTACTTTGCTCTCAACTTGATCTGTAACTTCAGGGGTCACAGATATATAAAAGGAAAAGGATGACAGGACCCAGCTCTGTCATGTTTGCATTGCTAGAGTAACCTTGGAGAATCAATAAAAAGAGCATTTATTACCAGACATCCCAGCAAAACTGGGATTTGGGAGAAAAACCTATTTAAATCTAATGGACCCTTTTCAGGTAACAATCATTTACCAATCCTAAAATAATGTATCATTGCCTTACTTCACTCCTCTCTTAAATGGAGCTGTCCTCTGAATCATTCATCACCAGCAATTTGCAGGAGACATACGGAGTCCCAGCCTGATGTAGTCCCAGCCAGAATGCAGTAACCCTGCATCCTTAGTTCATGTAGAGCAACAATGACATTTGTAGCATTCCTAAAAATAGACTGAATCAGGGGCACCTGAGTGGCTCAGTCAGTTAAGCCCTCTATCTCTTGGTTTGGCTCAGGTCATGATCTCATGAGTCATGACCTCATGGGTTGTGAGATTGAGCCCCACAATGATCCCCATGTCCAGTTCCATACTCAGGGCAGAGTCTACTTGAAGATTCTCTCCCTCTACCCCTCTACCCCTCTTTCTCTCTCTCTAAAATGAATAAATAAATCTTTTTTTAAAAATAGTCTGAATCAAAACACTCTGCAGCACATTATTCATTATTACACTACCCATCACTGTCACCATTTGTATTTCTGGAGCCAGATGTTCCTACAGCCCAAAGGACCCACATCATATTTGTAAGGGCAATCTCATGATCTACCTTAAACTTCTTCTCAAAAATCTAGAAAACACACTTTCATAGGACATCTTGTTTACAAAAGCAATTTAATGATTTTTTTAGTTTCATGATTTTTTTTTACTGAAGAGAATATGCTTTATTTTTTTATTTTATTATGTTATGTTAGTCACCATACAGTACATCAGTAGTTTTTGATGTAGTGTTCCATGATTCATTGTTTGTTCATAACACCCAGTGCTCCATGTAATACGTGCCCTTCTTAATACCCTTCACCCGGTTACCCCATCCCCCCACTCCCCTCCCTTCTGTAACCCTCAGTTTGTTTCCCAGAGTCCATAGTCTCTCGTGGTTCGTCTCCCCCTTTGTTTCCTCCCACCTTCATTTTTCCCTTCCTTCTCCTAATGTCCTCTGTGCTATTCCTTATGTTCCACATATAAGTGAAACCATATGATAGTTGTCTTTCTCTGCTGGACTTATTTCACTTTATGATTTTTTTAAATTTAATAACCACATTTCCTATCAACTGTGGTATGGAGTCTCATGGACATCATGACCTGCCTCCTCATTCTCTCCAATCCTAAAGACCACTTGGAGGGTGGAAGCTGGTCTCTATTCTATAGACAATCAGATGAGACCTGTCTCAGAGTGCCTGTCCTGCCTTGGATTTCAATATAACCAGTAGAATCACTTATCTGAAATGTCCAATTCCTGACCCAAGATTTCCGGAACTGAGTACTCTTAACTTCAAAAGAGAACAATGATTTTTTTAAGTAAAAGTGAAAATTTTAAATTTTAAAAGTTTTTTTATGAAAAAACACATATAAACCTGTGGGATGTCTATGAAATCATTGTTTTTTAAGTTTCTCCAAAAAAAATATGTTGTTAGGAAACAATCTTCTACTATAATTCACTAAATTTCTCTTTCAATCAGGTGCCATCACAGAGTTGCAGTTTTGCAAGATGAAAAGAATTCTGGAAATGCATGCTGGTGATGGTTGCACAACAATATGAATGTACCTAACACCACTGAACGGCATGCTTTAGACAGTAAGTTTTATATATATGTATATTATCACAATAAAAAAAGCACAAAATCAGGTACCATCAGATTTCCCAAATGTGGGTTCAAATTAGAGCACTATAAAGGCTCAATTTAAAAAATATACATTGTCAAAACTTTGGCTACATCAGCACTTGATGTACTATTGCCACTTTCAACTTATAAGTTCTAATTGAGTGTTTTACCTTTTCCCCAAAACCTTTAGTTTTTCCTCTCTGTGAGTGAATGGGGGATGATCCACCAGTCACTCAAACCAGAGACCTAGAAGTCAGACTCACTTCTCTCTCTTTTATATACTCTCCAGTTAAAAGACTAAATATTTTTTGTTTGTTCTCTCTCCTTAGGATCTCACTTAATATCCTTATCTCCATTTGCACTATAAGTCATCGGTAAATACCAAATATTTATTGAGCACATAGTAATGTCCTGGGTAGGTCTACTATCCAAAAATAAAGTAGATGTAATGCCTAACTTTACAATCTACTAAAGGAAAAACACACACACACACACACACACACACACACACAAAGCTCAAACGGTATCATCACCATCATCATCATCTTAACATTTATTATTTATAATATATCAGACTCCCTTACGTTAAATACTCCAAATGACCCTAACAGGTAGGGACGATCTTTGCCATCTTATATATACAATCACTGGGACTTAGAGAAGAAAGTTTAGTGAGATTACAGAATACAAGAGCAATATTCAAAAATAAATTGTATGTCAGACTATTTCCAGACACTGGAAATTAATTTTTTAACTTTCTTTTTTTAAGTAGGCCCTACACAGAGTATGGAGCTCAATGTGGGGCTTGAACTCACGACCCTCAGATGAAGACCTGAGCTGACACCAAGAATCAAATGCTTAATGGACTGAGCCACCAAGGCACCCCAGACCATTAATTTTTTTAAGAGTTTATTTATTTATTTGACAGAAAGAGAGGGAGAAAGCAAGCAAAAGCAAGGGGGAAAGGCAGAGGGATAGGGAGAAGCAGACTCCCCGCCAAGCAGGCAGCAGGGCGTGGGGCTCCATTGCAGGACCCTGGGATCATGACCTGAGCTGAAGGCAGACACAATCAAGTGAGCCACCCAGGCGCCCCTCGGAAATTCATTTTTTAATGCCATTTACAATAGCATCTTCAGGATAAATATATGAAAAACCTGTTATGGTAGGTGAAATTCTAAAATGACCCCCAATGAGCCAGGTCCTTATATTATTCCTTCCCCTTGAGTATGGGTAGGACCTTTACTTTTCTTCCAACAAATAAGTATGACAAAGGTGAAGGGACTTCACGGATATATTTACAATTATTAATCAGTTGACTAAGTTAACCAAAAAGGAAATTATTCCAGATGGGCCTGAGCTAATCAGGTGAAGAAGAGATGACAGAGTGGGTGATAAATATGTTCACTATCTTGATTGTGGATCACGGTGATGGCGTAATAGGTGTATACATCTATTAAAGTATATCAACTGTAAGCTTTAATATGTGCAGCTTATTGCATGACAATTACACCTCAATAAAGCTGCTTTTTAAAAACTCTACAATGATACCCCATCACACTCAGAATAAAATTCAGCCTCTTTTACTTGGCCCATAAAGTACTAGACCAATAAAGTCTGATCCTCAAAGTTCATCACCCACCATTCTCCCCTTTGCTTGCTCTTTTGCAGCCACATTGTCCTTCTCCCGATTCTTCAACAGATCAAATTTATTCTCACTTGAAGGCTTTCCTGTTTGTTTGGGTTTTGGGGTTTTTTTTGGTTTTTTTATCTTTTTTTGCACTTGATTTTCTTCTGCTTGGAATACTACTCCCCTGATTTCTCTCCTTCATTGTTCAAATCTCAGCTCTAACATTCACTTCTCAAAAAATCTTTCTCTTTCTCCATCTAAAGTAGCTTCCTAGACCACCCACCACTGTTTGTTTCCTTTGCAACACATGGCCCTGCCTGTCCCAGTGTCTATAACACTGCCTATGAGAGTTCTAAGAAGGTCTACAACTCAGCTCAGTCTGGAGAGATTATTGGGTTAAGAGTTGGCAGTGAAGTGATAGGGAGTTAAGTACACATTTTAGATATAAGAGCATAAGCAGAGAGAGGGAGATGAAAACCAGCATGGCAGCTTCCTGGGACTAAAAGCATTATCTGTATTTGTAAAGTAATAAATGTCCAACACACGATGACAGACATGAAGAAATCACTAGATCATGCAGAGCCTTGTGGACAGTGCTTGAGAGACAAGACATCACCCTGAAGAGTTTTAAGCAGGATGTTTTAAGTAGGAAAAGCAAACTTTTATTTTTGGTTATACACTCTGATGGCAGACGAATAAGAAACCCTGACAATCAGGTTAGAGAAAAGGGAACTATTTTAAGATATACTTAAGAGTTGAAGTAGACAGCACTCAGTGATTAATGTTAAGCTTTGAGAAAACATCACCTCTATTCCCCATGCAGTTAGTTGGTTATGTTATCCTAATATTGGGTATCTGGAATAGGAAGTATCCTATTTTTATCCCATTTATGTATATACGCATTCATTTTTAGAGCTTATTGTTTGACATTAAATGCAGTGTTGTTAGTTATATGGGTAAGGATTGTGATTTACTCTCAAACATATCACTTAATGAACTTAATTAAGAATGTTATGGAGGTCTGCTTCTTAGGAGGACATGTACAAATTACCCTGAGCTTTACAAATTAAGAATTTGTTCCATGAAGTCAGATTATTACAGAAACATCAAATTAAATTTTGGATGGGTTTGTAGCTTAATCATTCAGGATGAGTTTCGTGATGCTTAATTTCTCTTGGGTCTGTTTAATTATGACTTCTAATGCATTTATAATTACCATGAATCTCAACTTGGCAATCATACATATACTGATTTCTTAAAACATATCACCATAAGACTGGAGCAGACATTTCCAAAAATATCCATGCTTCCTGAATGGATTTTGGTTTTGTTTACATATCATCTGCTCTCTGAAAAACTATACTATTATTGGTTGGTCTTAACATTCACTATCTCAATCAATCATTCACTTTTCTCAATACAATACCACTTACAGGATTATTTTTCATTGTGTACATTTTATAGGGGGAAAATATAAAAGAAGCTGATGAAATTAGGGAACCTTTTCACATTCAGACACCAAAAGTGGGAGAATCAAGACTTGAACTCCTGCCTTCTGATTCCAGAAAAGTGATTCACACCTTTTAGTCACTGCTACACTGAAATCATCTTTAGGTAGGTCACCTATCTGCTTAAAGACTGTGTCCTCCACTGCTCACAGGACTATATGTGGCAAGTAGTGGCTGTTGAATACTATCTGACTGGATAAATGAAGGAATAAGTAAATGCTTACAAAATAAATTTATATGGGAATACATAATATAGAAATTCTCAAAACAAACCTGGGATATATATGGAATGATTATCATCCCAATTTTCCAGGTGAAGAAAACATGCCTCAAAAACTAACATGCCTAAGAACAAATAGTAACCAGGAGATTTGAGAATCACGCTTGGTTTTTCATCCCCACAATCAGTTCGGTCTGCACGGCATCCCACTGGCAGCTCAGTTCAGTTCCCTATATCATCATTGAAGACTACTCCCTTAAAGCTAGGATTTACTTCTCTCAATTATGACATTTCAAGGTCAGGAGGAAAGAAGAGTAAATCTTTACACATGTGGTTGAAACTAATTCATGGGCCAAGTTAGACATGTACTCCAAACCTACCTGGTAATGAAAGGTTAAATGAGTATAGTTTGGGGGAGCTATTTTTAAATTATTTTCCATATTTTATTACACTAATGTTATGATCTATAAGCATTAGAGATGAAACCCTGGAAGCTAAAAGTAGTGGCATTAGACTCAAGTGTAGCTGTTTCAGGCTTTGAGCCTAAAAGAGCCTTCTTTACGTTTTTTAATCCTTTTTTATTTAGATTTTGTGTTTAGTGAGTAAATTCCTATGTGAGTAAATTCCTATGTGCCTTCTTTACGTTTTTTAATCCTTTTTTATTTAGATTTTGTGTTTAGTGAGTAAATTCCTATGTGTCATTTTTTTTGAGATTTTATTTATTTATTTGACAGAGAAAGAGAGAGAGAGAAGGAGAGGGCAGGGGAAGGGGTCGAGGGAGAGGGAGAAGCAAGTTCCCCACTAAGCAAGGAGCCTGACTCGGGGCTTGATCCTAGGACCCTGGGATCATGACCTGAGCCAAAGGTAGATTCTTAACTGACTGAGCCACCCAGGCGCCCCTCCTATGTATCATTTTAGACAGTAACTTGAGTCTTCTACAGAGAATGGGAGAGCATCAGAAGTTTGACGGTGGTATGAATGAATTATTTTGCCATTTTGTCCCCGTTGGAGAGTAGGAAGTAAAGGATGAGGTATGTTTATGTCATCTAAAATGCTTCTTAATCTAATGTTTATGAAAGGGGATTTCAGTTGAATAACCTTACTGATTTATAGGCTATAACTTTCACTGTATCTTGAACTATCTTTGAAGTGTTATTTTGCAAACCTGTCAAGAATGTGATTACTTTTTTTATATGATTTTGAAGATCTTTGCCAATGCATGCTTTGACATCTCATTACAGAAGCCAAACTACTTGGTAAACTTCAGTTATATACTACATGTAGAAATGTTTCTTTGTGTTCAACGTTTATGTGTGAGTTCAGGTTGTTTAGGAGTTTTTATTCTATTATTTATTTATTTATTTTTAGCTTTGAACCCCCTTCACCTATTCCCCCCACCCTTCACATTTGGATGTTAATGGAACAAAGACCAAACGCAAGGCATTAGAAACTGGGAATCGCATACTGCAAGAGTTAGTCCATTTTATTGATCTTTGCATTCCTGTGATCACACCACAGAGAAAGTCACCATTCATTTTTAACACAATCATTTGTTGATTTCTCTTTTTAATGAAGAAAGATCATGCTATATGTAAAAGTATGAACAAGTAAGAGTAACAGGAGGGAATTTAATTAAAATGTTCTGGTTTTATTCTATTCATTTTTATTTTAACTTTTTAAACATAGTAAAAGTCACTTGTTTTCCATTTTATGATAGTGATATAACTTGCTTTTTAAATAAATTTATTGAGGTTGGAAAAGTGTCAGAGTAACAAAAGACAGCAAATAACAGAAAAGTCTACCAACAGGAGACTAGTTGGATAAAATAGACACATCCATACAAAGGAATACTATGCAGCTATAAAAGGAATGAAGAATAGCTCTATATACTACCATAAATTTACCCTAGGGTATATTAAATGAGAAAAAGTAAATTGAAGAAAAGTGCATAGGATAGGATGTCATTTTCTTTAAAAAATTTTATTTATTTATTTATTTATATGTCATATATATAAATCCAACCCCAATAAATATATGCTTATATTTATTTATAAATTTGTTTATATGTTACATATTTGTCAGATATTATAATATAAATTTACTTATATTAAAAATGAAAATATAAACCAGGAACTAAAAAAAACTATTATCTAAAGGGGAAGGAGGCATGAGGATGGAAGAATTAAGGATAAAGACTAGGCTTAATTGAACATAATTTATTTTGAAGATTTGACTTCAGAAATATATAAATGTTCTATGCAATCATAAAACAAAATTAGCAAATTCTGCTTCCAAGAAAATGCAGCAAACACACCTTTCCTTACTTCTCCTGCTAAATGCAACTGAAAACCCCGACATTATATATAAAAGAAGCACACAAAGACTCTGAAAGATAGAAACAAACAAACTAGCTAGAGACCTCAAGACCTGAGGAATTACATAGGAGTTTTCTTTTATGCCTCCAATACCCAAAGTGAATACTGGAGAAGCTGGCAACTTGGAACTGCCAATGGATATGGATTTAAAACATCCTCCAAAGAACTTGGTTTCTCAACTCAAAGGATCAGCCTAACAAAGGAGAAAATGTTTGGACAATAACCACCTTACCCTGGCCAAACACAGAAAGCTACAGACCCACCTGCCCCCACCAGCAAAGGCTGAGTGGAGACCCAGGCCCAGAAGGGAGTGCCCCATCTCTCCCCTCCTCCAGGGTGGTGTCAGAAAAGGACACTGGGAGTGGAGAGCTAGGCCTTCCATCTCTGCTTCCCTCCCCATCCCCTGTCGATGTGGGGAGCCTGGACTTCCACCCACACCAGTGGTAATGAGGTTTCCCACCCCCTCCAGGCTGGGGTGACTTCAGAGGAGGCCTAGTGTAAAGTCAAGAGTTACATCAACTGCTCAGCATTAATGAACACCCCTTCACCCCAGTGACAGCAGCTGCTATGTGCGGAGAAGAAATAAGGTTCCCCTCCTCCTCTCAGATATAGTGATCTCAAAGGAGGTCTAGACCTGAACATCTACCACCACCCAACAATAATGAAGAGCCCTTCTCCCCAAATATCAACAGGCTCTGAATGGAGAACTTGGACTTCTGCCCCCATTTGGCAATAACAAGGAGGTCCCCTTTAACCATGGATCAGGGTCAGAGGAGACCTCCTAAAATACAAGATTTAAATAAGATCAGAATCTTACAACATAAGACCCAACATTTCCTAGTTTCAATTGAAAATCATTCATTGTATCAAAAACCAGTGATTTCTTACACCAAGAAAAGACAAAAGAGGCCAACACAAAGATTGTGCAGACATTAAAATTATCTGACAGGGATTTTAAAGCAGTCACCATAAAAATGCTTCAACATGCAACTATGAAAACACTTAAAACAAATTAAAATAATAATAAGTCCCAGCAAAGAAATGAAACATATAAAGAAGAATCAAATGGACATTTTAAAACTAAAAATGTCTAGATTAAAATTAAAATGACCAAATAAAACATGCAACAGGTAGACTCACCAGGAGAATAGAGATGACAGAGGAGAAAATTAGTGACCTGGAAGACAGACGACAGCAATTAACCAGTCTCAACAACGGAAAGAAATAGGATTACAAACAGAAAACATGAACAAAACTTGAAAGACTGATGGAACTATAACAAAAATCTAACATTTTTTTAAATATAGAGAACAAAATGATGGTTATTTTACCAGAGGGGAGGTGGGTGGGGGATGGGTGAAAAAGGTAACGGGGATTAAAGAGTACACTTATCGTGAAGAGCACTGAGTAATGTATAGTATTGTTGAATCATTATATTGTACACCTGAAACTAATGTAATACTGTATGTTAATTATAGTGGAATTTAAAATAAAAAGGGAAAATCTCTATCATGAGAGTGTCAGAGGGGAGGAAAAAGAAGTTAGGGCTGAAAAGGTACTCAAAGAAATAATGGCTGAAATTTCCCAACTTGGCAAAAAACATAAGATTGGATAAGCTGTCCCATTCCCCCACCCCCTCCCCTCTGAAGCCCTCAGTTTGTTTCTCAGAGTCCATAGAATGCTGGTGATGGGTAGTAAGGAGGGCACATATTGCATGGTGCACTGGGTGTTATACGCAACTAATGAATCATTGAACTTTACATCAAAAACCAGGGATGTACTGTAAGGTGACTAGCATAAATAATAAAAAATATTATTATTAAAAAAAGATTGAATAAGCTGATAGAAACTGAAACAGCATGAATGCTTTCAGAAACAAGGCTAGGATGTCCACTGCAACTATTGTTGCTCTATGTAGTGAGTTCTAGCCAGAACAGTAAGGCAAGAAAGGGAAATAAAAGACACAAAGTTTGAAAAAGGAGAAATAAATTGTCCCTATTTGCAGACAACATAATGGTCTACACAGATAATACTAAGGAATCAAAAGGAAGGAAGGAAAGAAGGAAGGAAGGAAAAGAAAACCCACACAAAGAGCTAAGTAAGTTCAGCAAGGTCATAGGACACAAGATCAATATATAGAAAGCAACTGTATTTCTTTACACCACCAATGAACACATGGAAACGAATTAAAAGCACAGCCACAGCAACTTCTTTCATGACATGTCTCCAAAGGCAAGAGAAACAAAAGCAAAAATGAACTATTGGGACTTCATCAAGATAAAAAGCTTCTGCACGGCAAAGGAAACAGTCAACAAAACAAAGAGGCAACCCACAGAATGGAAGAAGATATTGCAAATGACACTACAGATAAAGGGTTGGTACCCAATATCTATAAAGAACTTCTCAAACTCAACACCCAAAAAACAAATAATCAAATAAAAAAACAGGTAGAAGATATGAACAGACACTTTTCCAATGAAGACATACGAATGGCTAAAAGACATCAAAAAATGTTCAACGTCATTAGCCATCAGGGAAATTCAAATCAAAACCACATTGAGATACCACCTTACACCAGTTAGAATGGCAAAAATTGACAAGGCAAGAAACAACAAATGTTGGCAAGGATCTGAAAAGGGGAACACTCTTACACTGTTGGTGGGAATGCAAGTTGGTACAGCCACTTTGGAAAACAGTGTGGAGGTTCCTCAAAAAGTTAAAAATAGAGATACCCTATGATCCAGCAATTGCACTACTGGATATTTACCCCAAAGATACAGATGTAGTGAAAAGAATGGCCATATGCACCCCAGTGTTCATAGCAGCAAAGTCCACAATAGCCGAACTGTGGAAGGAGCCAAGATGCCCTTCAATAGATGAATGGATAAAGAAGATGTGGTCCATATACACAATGGAATATTACTAGCCATCAGAAAGGATGATTACTCAACATGGATGGAACTGGAGGAGGTTATGCTAAGTGAAATAAGTCAAGCAGAGAAAGACAATTATCATATGGTTTCACTTATTTGTGAAACATAAGGAATAACAGGGAGAACATTAGGAGAAGGAAGAGAAAAATGAAGGGTGGGGCGACAACAGAGAGGGAGATGAACCATGAGAGACTATGGACTCTGGGAAACAAACTGAGGGTTTTAGAGAGGAGGGGGTGGGGGATGAGCTAGCCTGGTGATGAGTATTAAGGAAGGCATGTATTGCATGGAGCCCTGGGATGTTATACCCAAACAATGAATCATGGAACACTACATCAAAAACTAAGGATGTACTGTATGGTGACTAACATAACATAATTTTTTTAACAAAGCACAATACCATTTACAGTAACTCAAAAATGAAATCTAATAAATCATGTATAGAACTTTTATGCTGAAAACTAATGAAAAAGAATATCTAAATAAATGGAGAGGCATGCCATGTTGATTAATTGAAAGACTCAACAAAGTAAAGATGTCAACTCTCCCCAAATTGATACACTAATTTAACACAATTTCTATCAGAAGACCAGGAAGGCGTTTATGGAGATGTAGACAAAATAATTCTAAAATATATATGGAAGGGCAACTGAACTATTTTAGTTCCAACAATTCTAAAAATTGAAAAATGAAGTGGGAGAAATCACTCTTGTCTATTTCAAGACTTGTAGAACCACAGCAATCAAACAGTGTGGTATTGGTTGAGAGGCAGACATAAAGATGCGTAGAACAGAATAAAAACCCCAGAAATAAAGCCACACAAGTACAGTCAACTGATTTTTGACAAAGGTGTAAAAGCAATTCAGTGAAAGAAGAAACATCTTTTTGACAAGTGAAGCTAGAGCACTAGACATCCGCAGGCCAAAACAACAACAACAAAAACCCTTGGAGTGCCTGGGTGGCTCAGTCAGTTAGGTGTCTGCCTTCAGCTCAGGTCATGATCCCAGGGTCCTGGGATCAAGCCCCGCCTCAGGCTCTCTGCTCAGTGGCCAGTCTGCTTCTCCCTCTGCCTCTACAGCTTCCTCTGCTTGTGTTCTCTCTCTTGCTCACTCTCTCTCTCTCAAATAAATATATAAAGTCTTAAGAAAAAAACCTCAAACTACACTTCACAACTTACATAAAATTGACTCAAAATTGATCATATATTTAAATTTAAGACTATAAAATTTTAGATAACAATACAGGAGAAAATCTTTAGGACCTAGGGCTTTGTTAAGAGTTTTTTGACATAACATCAAAAGCATGATTCCTAAAATAAAAACATGATAAATTGGACTTAAAATGGAGAACATTTGCTGTATGAAAGATTCTGTTAAGAGATGAAGGGCAAGGTAGACACTGGGATAAAATCTTTAAAAGCACGTAGCTGACAAAGGACTGATATTGAGACCCCTCCAACACCTACCGTAAAACTACAATCCAATTAGAAAATGGGCAAAAGTCATAATAAGACCCCTCACCAAAAATGGCATAGAAATGACAAATAGAACATAACAATATGTTCAACATCACTACCCATTAGGGAAATGAAAATCAAGACTATAATGAAATATCTACTGCACACTTAGAGCAATTAAATAAAAAGTGCTAGCAATACCAAATGCAGGTGACATGTAGAGAAATTGGATTTCTCACACATTACTGGGAGGAATGTAAAATGGTACATACACTCTGGAAATCTATTTCAAATTTCTTAAAAAAACTAACATACACTTACATACAACACAGCGGTTGCTCGCTTGGATGTTTATTCCAGAGGAAAAACAAAAACTTTCGTCCACACAAAAACCTGTACATAGTTTTTAGTGGTTTTATTTTTAGTGACTCAAAATTGAAAATAACCAAAATGGCACTCAGTAGATGAATGGCTAAACAAACTGGAATATCCATACCACGGAACAGCACCCAGCAATAAGATGAAACCAACTATTGATACATACAACTTGGAGGTACTGCAAGAACAATATGCTGTTGAAACAACAAACAAAAACAAAAGCAAAGCCACAAGGTCATATAAGGTATAATTCCACTTATACAACTTTCCCAAAATAAAAATTTTATAGAGATGGAAAACAGATTAGTGATTGTCAGGGATAAATATTGTAGGAGGAGGAGGTAGTATAATTATAAGGATTAGTACAAGGGAGATCATCGTGGAGAGAATAGTTCTGTATCTTGATCATGGTCGTGGTTAAACAAATCTGCCCATATAAAAAAATAACATAAAACTGTACAGATACAGTTTACCAATGTCATATTCCTGGTTTTGATATTGTGCCATGATTATGTAAAATGAAAATTTTACATAAAGTCTTCCTAATCACATTTATTACTTCCCGGCCCAAATTACCCCTTGCCCCCCTTCCATCACCTATTTTCAAACATACTGACACTACCTCCACCTTTGCCCAGTTGCTGCAGTGTTTCCGAAGGATACCTGCAGTCTCTCTGTGAGTCTAAAATTCTGTGAGTCTAAAATTCTGTGAGTCTAAAATTATTTCTTTTTTTGGTAAGTTTTTTTTTAATTCTGGTATGGTTAACATACAATGTTATATTAGTTTCAGGTGATTCTACAATTCTTTACATCATTACTCAGTACTCATCATGGTAAGTGTAGTCTTATCCCCTTCACCTATTTCATCCATCAAGTTTTTTTAAATATTGAAGTGAAAAGATAATTTCTAAAACCTTGGGGGAAATGAAATAAATGAATCTAATTGTATAACGAGTAAGTGACATAATCACCCATAGAGATATTATTTCAGGAGACTGTCCAACCAGCAGTTAGACTGCATCTCCTTAGAGGGATATAACCTGAAGATTAAAAGATCAGCCAAACAAAATCTTCAACTGTTTTCAACAATCATATTGAGTTATTATTTTTCTGAGACAGTTCTTTGTGTATTGGGAGGATAAGGAAATGTGTTATTGCATTAATATCATTGGGAACTGATATTTTGGGCATGTGAATAAAAACTTGGAGTTCTAAATTTGAGTTGGAAATATCAGTACAAGCTCAATAAAGATTTTATATTTTACGTTATGCTCAATAAAAAGGCATAGAAACAATGAGCAAGTCTACAGCAGAGAATGCTTTCCAAATACCATTTCCCACACTCAGGAAACAAGGTTCTTTGAATAAGTGGAACATGATAATATGCATACATGGTAAATATGTGTGTGTTTGTGTCTGTGTATTTATACATTATGTATACATATGTATATATACACATAAATATAAATATATACATGTAAAGCTAGAATATTCTCCATCCCTAAACTGAGGAAATGTGGTCGGCAGGACCCCTATGCGAGCATCAAAAAAAAAAAATAGCGAGTGTGAGCAGCATGCCTTATTTTTGCATCTGTTGACACCTTCCAGAACCCTGGCCACATCCCAGGGTGTTTACCTAAGCCTGACTGGGCAGTTCTAACAAAGTCTTCCTAATCACATTTATTACTTCCCGGCCCAAATTACCCCTTGCCCCCCTTCCATCACCTATTTTCAATCATACTGACACTACTTCCACCTTTGCCCAGTTGCTGCAGTGTTTCCGAAGATGCATCCACTTCCCCTGCAGTTCAAGTTTTCTCCAGATGTTAACAAGCTTACTGAAGGACACAATATTGATAAACCTTGGAGCCCATTTTGATAATACTAATATGTCATAGACCACCTCCTCATGTGGAGAACTTTATAATTTTCTGCTATAACAGAACAGCATTGACTGGGTGGCTTGAACAACACTTTGTTTATTTCCCACAGTTCTGGAAACTAGGAAATCCAAGATCAAGGCACTAGCAGATCCAGTGTCTGGTGAGAGCCCATTTCCTGGCTTGTACATGGGCGCCTTCTCTCTGTGCCCTCACATGACCAAGAGAGAGAGAGAAAGGGCTAGCTCTCTTCCTCTTCTTCTAAAGATGTGAACCCCATTATGGTGGCTGCACCCTCATGACCCCATCACCTCCTAAAGCCTCTGGGCCTCCACCCTCATGACCCCGTCACCTCCTAAAGTCTCTACTTCCAAATACCATCACACTAGAACTCCAACATACGAATTTAGGGGTGGGGAGGAGTGTATACAAACACTCAGTCCATAGCAATTTGTCTCATTGAAAAAATTATAGTAGATACTATTATTATCTTCATTATTATTACTGTATGCACACACATAAAGTAATATATTAATATTAGAAATTATTTAATTCTAAAAAATGTAAGTCAGAGGCTTTCTGGCATAGGCTAAATCACCATCTTACATAGAAGCATTCATTTAATCACTGATTAGGCAGGTACTGCAAGAAGAAATGGCAGTGCATGAGAACTAAAAAGTCCTACTTTTCTACAACACATATTCAGAGATAATTATGTTAAACTCTATATTGGCAAAATATGATTGTACAACCTAATGAGTATGAAGCTTAGTTCACAAACTACAGTGCATGAGAAACATTACACAAATTTATTTTTCAGTAAATGCATTTAATTTCTATTTTGAGTCCCCATCCCCACCAAGTAGGCAAAAGAAATTAACCTCAGTCATATGAGGAGTTTCTTCCCACCCTTCTGCAGGCTCAAGTCAAGGTTCCGAGCATCGATGAGCTACCTGCTCATTGCAGCAGCCCCAAAGATTTATCCAACCATATACATCACCACTGGAATACCCACTGTCCTGTTTCTTTGCATTGATTTTAATTTTTTAAAATACTGCATTAAAACAGAATTTATCTTGATGAGAGCATTTTTTGGCACGCTCCTTAAGTTTTGCTCTCTAGGCAAGTGCCTCACTCACCATACCCCAGGCCCTGAAAGCCAACATCTGAAGGCACTCCAGCTTTATGGTTGGCTCTGGTTGGAGACCCTCAACTCAGGTAAATAACTGAGAGTTGTTATTTATTTCTCCAAGAGATTTTCTTTCTTTCCAAAGGATCAGTATATTATTTTATTTTTCTCAAACAAGTGATGGTAACTCACAAAATCACTCCTCCTGAGAAAGTCTTTTCTAATTTCTGGTTTACTTGAGAACCAAACTCTCAAGGAGTTCATCTGTACCCCAACCTCCTCCCCACACCCTCAGTTGGCTGCTCTTTCTCCCTTGTCAAGGGCAATGTTCATACTTTTTGGCTAGGGAATTGAGTCAAAGAGGTAGCTCAGAGCCAAAACCAGTTAGCTGTGGATTACAATTTATTTTCACTGCTGAAAGACTGCTAACTGCCCAGTTAACTTCTTCATCCAGAAAATGCTCTTCCTCCAACTAAGCTAAGAGCTTCCTGACGGCAGTAAAAATGTTAGAGCCCATCAGTTACATTGGCTGACACTCAGGATCAGTGTTACTTGAAGTTTACACTTTAAAAGGCTCATGGGGGGAAAAAATCATTCCAAAACCACTTAGACCATCAAATGTGTTCACTGCATTCTAATTACTCTAGCAACTGTTTTGCAAATAAAAACTTTTAAAACTTACAAATAAAAAATAAAGAAAGAAAGGGAATGCATAGCAGTTTCTATACGTTGATGAAACTAAAGAAATTTTATGTTTAGAGCAAGGTATTTTAAAATAATATATACCTCAAAAAATAAATACTTCAAATGAAATGAGTTTTTCTTAAATAAAATATCTTTTTTTTTCCTCCAAGACACTCAAAGCATTCATAAAACCATACATCCTTCTTTCAGGGCCATTAATATCCATAGCAGCAATAGCATGTGATTATCCAAATAAAATAAGCTTCAGAAACAGAAATAAGAGGATGTTCGAGTACAGAGAGATTAGGTGATCATTCAGCTGTGATCACTTGTATAGAGTTTTTAAATTATTTCTTGCCTTGTCCCAGAAAGGATTTAAGATAACCTAAAACGAGGAATAAGATAATATAAATCAAAAGAGGAAGCAAAAAGAGAAAGAAAAACAACATTTCAGACATAAAAGAGAGGCAGGAAAGAAGCTAAAATAGGCGCATAGATATAACTCATCACGAGCACAAGCATATCTAATAGGCTCTGGCTTCACTATTGGCAGAAAGGTTTGACTCCTTGGGTGCCTGGGTGGCTCCGTGGGTTAAGCATCTGCCTTCTGCTCAGGTCATGATCTCAGGGTCCTAGGCTCGAGCCCCACATCAGGCTCTCTCCTCAGTGTGGAGTCTTTCTCCCTCTCCCTCTGTGCTCTCTCTCTCTCTCAGATAAATAAAATCTTAAAAAAAAAAAAAAAAAGACTCCTGGAAGTGAGACATGAAAAGGGAAAATATGAAAAGAGGAGATATGTTACTCAATGCTCATGGCATTGAAATGGAAGCCCAGAGGAAGGAAGCACATGGTATCCCAGATGGGTAGAAGTTGACCCTCTTTCCCTCCAGCCTCACATCCTTTCTCTCCTTTTGCTGCTTCAGCCTCAGACCTTGTCTCTTCTTCATCTGGTTGAGTCCTCAGTGGATCACCAATGGGGGGACCGTAGAGATTTAGAGGCAATATAACAAAAAGTACTGACAGAAGCTGGTTAATAATCAATTAATCAACACATATGTTAAGCACTTATTATTTAACAGTCACTGTGCTGATCGTCTGTGTGATAGGGACGGTAATACAAAGGAATACCAAAAAAAGGGTGAAAGTTAGTCAAACCACCACTTTGCTGCTGGTTCCAAACTCATTGAACAGACAAAATTGCAAAATCCTTGTGGATCCATTGGTGATCTTTTTTTTTAAGACTTTTATTTATTTATTTGAGAGAGAGAGAGCACAAGCACAGGTAGAGGGAGAAGCAGGCTCCCTGCTGAGCAGGGAGCCCAATGTGGGGCTGGATTCCAGGACCCCAGGATCATGACCTGAGCAGAAGGCAGAAGCTTAACTGATTGAGCCACCCAAGCACCCCTCGATTGGTGATCTTTAAATGCTGTTAAGTTTTTCTTCTATCATCCTAGAAAGAAAATAAAATGTTCAATCTGAGCATTAAATTTTTATAATTACAACCCATATATTCTTAGCACATTTAGTAAGAGACATGCTATATGTGGGGAAGGAATGCAGATGTTATCATAATTTACTCAAGCAGACTGCCTGCCTGCATCACATGATCCCCACCTGAAGGGGAGGTAACGAAAACATGTTTTTTAAAGTATCTTACTTTTTCCTTGTAATACATATTCCAAAATTTTGGTAGACCATATATATGATCTTGTCTGTTTGTAGAAGCAGCAATCACCCAGAAAAAATAGTCCTCCTGTTGCCATGGTGACCATGATTTACAGAGCCATGCCGCCAGAAATCTCAATCAATTGAAGACTGAAGTCCCCAAGTGGCAATAAGCTGAGAAAACTGTCATATCAGGTAGGATGAAGAGGAAGTTGTAAATTCTAAGACACAGCAAGGCCACTGGACAAGAAGTGAGTGCCTAAATTTCCTCCACCTCGTGTCACAGGCAAGGTGGACACACTCACAGAAGTCCAGTGTTAGAAATCAGATAACTTCTACAGCTGAAAAATGTACCTGCTACATTTTTTAAAAAGATATGTTTCTAGGAAATTGATGAAAAGGCAAAGACATACTAGCATGACAATGAAGTTATCTTCTGCAGAATTGACCTGCTTAATCAATGGTTTTACCTCAAAATGTGGACATGACATAGGTTCATTTGATAATAGTTGTGGTATATTGATTTATTAATGCCAAATAAAGAAGAGGGTATTACCATTGAGGCCGCCACTGTGGACCAAGTGAACAATGCTCCCTGAAGGTGTAAAGAAGAGGGTATTACCATTGAGGCCACCACTGTGGGGAGTGAACAATGCTCCCTGAAGGTATATAGCTTGGTGGCCCTTTCTACCCAGCACATCTCCAAGACATGAGGTTGCTTCCTCATGTTGATATCACATGACTCCCACTCCCTTGGTGCTTGAAGAGTGCCTGAGCCTGAGGTAAGAAAGTGAAAGTCAGCATATGGCAGAATAGTAACACATGGACTTGGGAGCTGCTGGTGGATCTTCCGTCCATCAAGACAACTGAGGAGCAGAAAAAGTCCTTCTGCAGTGTGAGACTCCTGAATAAAAGCATAGAAGTAGGCAATAAATGGAGAGCTTTTCATATTCCCTGTTCCAGTCCTTCCTGAGGCCCACCTGGGTTCCTGCCCTCGGGTTCCACAAGTCATCCCCATATTCTTATAGTCAGCTACCTGTTTTATTATCACTAGCTGACACTTGAAATAAAACAGCCTTAAATAACAAACTCCATCCACCAGAGAGAAGGCAAGTTCTTTAGCCCACCTCAGCTTCATCTTGGTTGTTTTTTGCTTTTCTATTTTGGTTTGGTTTGGTTTGGTTTGGTTTGGTTTGGTTTGGTTCTTAAAGATTTTATTTATTTATTTATTTGAAAGAGAGAGAGAGCGTGAGAGAGAGCACAAGCAGGGGGAGGCACAAAGAGAGGGGGAGAAGAAGGCTCCCTGCTGAGCAGACAGCCGGATGTGGGACTTGATCCAAACACCCTGGGATCATGACCTGAGCTGAAGGCAGACGCTTAACTGGCTGAGCCAACTAGGTGTCCCATTTTTTGTTTTTTGTTTTCTTTAAGATTTTATTTATTTATTTTAGAGAGAGAGAGAGAACAAGCAGTGGGGTGGGGCGGGGGGGGAGAGAGAGAGAGAGGGTAATAGGCTCCCCGCTGAGCAGGAAGGCCAATGAGGGGCTCAATCCCAGGACCCTGGAATCATGACCTGAGCCAAAATCAAGAGTTGGACCCTTAACCAACTGAGCCACCCAGGGACCCCTCAGCTTCATCTTGTTAAAAAAAAAAAAGTTCTTATCTCAGGGTGCCCGGGTGCCTCAGTCGGTTAAGGGTCCAACTCTTGATTTTGGCTCAGGTCATGATCTCAGGGTCCTGGGATCAAGCCCTACCTCTGGCTCCACTCTCAGCAGTGAGTCTGCTTGAGATTCTCCCTCTCCCTCTGCACCCCCATCCCCCCC
>NW_023179820.1:6312768-6350185 GCF_002007445.2 Ailuropoda melanoleuca
AAAGTACTGACAGAAGCTGGTTAATAATCAATTAATCAACACATATGTTAAGCACTTATTATTTAACAGTCACTGTGCTGATCGTCTGTGTGATAGGGACGGTAATACAAAGGAATACCAAAAAAAGGGTGAAAGTTAGTCAAACCACCACTTTGCTGCTGGTTCCAAACTCATTGAACAGACAAAATTGCAAAATCCTTGTGGATCCATTGGTGATCTTTTTTTTTAAGACTTTTATTTATTTATTTGAGAGAGAGAGAGCACAAGCACAGGTAGAGGGAGAAGCAGGCTCCCTGCTGAGCAGGGAGCCCAATGTGGGGCTGGATTCCAGGACCCCAGGATCATGACCTGAGCAGAAGGCAGAAGCTTAACTGATTGAGCCACCCAAGCACCCCTCGATTGGTGATCTTTAAATGCTGTTAAGTTTTTCTTCTATCATCCTAGAAAGAAAATAAAATGTTCAATCTGAGCATTAAATTTTTATAATTACAACCCATATATTCTTAGCACATTTAGTAAGAGACATGCTATATGTGGGGAAGGAATGCAGATGTTATCATAATTTACTCAAGCAGACTGCCTGCCTGCATCACATGATCCCCACCTGAAGGGGAGGTAACGAAAACATGTTTTTTAAAGTATCTTACTTTTTCCTTGTAATACATATTCCAAAATTTTGGTAGACCATATATATGATCTTGTCTGTTTGTAGAAGCAGCAATCACCCAGAAAAAATAGTCCTCCTGTTGCCATGGTGACCATGATTTACAGAGCCATGCCGCCAGAAATCTCAATCAATTGAAGACTGAAGTCCCCAAGTGGCAATAAGCTGAGAAAACTGTCATATCAGGTAGGATGAAGAGGAAGTTGTAAATTCTAAGACACAGCAAGGCCACTGGACAAGAAGTGAGTGCCTAAATTTCCTCCACCTCGTGTCACAGGCAAGGTGGACACACTCACAGAAGTCCAGTGTTAGAAATCAGATAACTTCTACAGCTGAAAAATGTATCTGCTACATTTTTTAAAAAGATATGTTTCTAGGAAATTGATGAAAAGGCAAAGACATACTAGCATGACAATGAAGTTATCTTCTGCAGAATTGACCTGCTTAATCAATGGTTTTACCTCAAAATGTGGACATGACATAGGTTCATTTGATAATAGTTGTGGTATATTGATTTATTAATGCCAAATAAAGAAGAGGGTATTACCATTGAGGCCGCCACTGTGGACCAAGTGAACAATGCTCCCTGAAGGTGTAAAGAAGAGGGTATTACCATTGAGGCCACCACTGTGGGGAGTGAACAATGCTCCCTGAAGGTATATAGCTTGGTGGCCCTTTCTACCCAGCACATCTCCAAGACATGAGGTTGCTTCCTCATGTTGATATCACATGACTCCCACTCCCTTGGTGCTTGAAGAGTGCCTGAGCCTGAGGTAAGAAAGTGAAAGTCAGCATATGGCAGAATAGTAACACATGGACTTGGGAGCTGCTGGTGGATCTTCCGTCCATCAAGACAACTGAGGAGCAGAAAAAGTCCTTCTGCAGTGTGAGACTCCTGAATAAAAGCATAGAAGTAGGCAATAAATGGAGAGCTTTTCATATTCCCTGTTCCAGTCCTTCCTGAGGCCCACCTGGGTTCCTGCCCTCGGGTTCCACAAGTCATCCCCATATTCTTATAGTCAGCTACCTGTTTTATTATCACTAGCTGACACTTGAAATAAAACAGCCTTAAATAACAAACTCCATCCACCAGAGAGAAGGCAAGTTCTTTAGCCCACCTCAGCTTCATCTTGGTTGTTTTTTGCTTTTCTATTTTGGTTTGGTTTGGTTTGGTTTGGTTCTTAAAGATTTTATTTATTTATTTATTTGAGAGAGAGAGAGAGCGTGAGAGAGAGCACAAGCAGGGGGAGGCACAAAGAGAGGGGGAGAAGAAGGCTCCCTGCTGAGCAGACAGCCGGATGTGGGACTTGATCCAAACACCCTGGGATCATGACCTGAGCTGAAGGCAGACGCTTAACTGGCTGAGCCAACTAGGTGTCCCATTTTTTGTTTTTTGTTTTCTTTAAGATTTTATTTATTTATTTTAGAGAGAGAGAGAGAACAAGCAGTGGGGTGGGGCGGGGGGGGAGAGAGAGAGAGAGGGTAATAGGCTCCCCGCTGAGCAGGAAGGCCAATGAGGGGCTCAATCCCAGGACCCTGGAATCATGACCTGAGCCAAAATCAAGAGTTGGACCCTTAACCAACTGAGGCACCCGGGCACCCTGAGATAAGAACTTTTTTTTTTTTAACAAGATGAAGCTGAGGGGTCAGTCGGTTAAGGGTCCAACTCTTGATTTTGGCTCAGGTCATGATCTCAGAGTCCTGGGATCAAGCCCTACCTCTGGCTCCACTCTCAGCAGTGAGTCTGCTTGAG
Source organism: Ailuropoda melanoleuca (assembly GCF_002007445.2). Taxonomy (NCBI): domain Eukaryota; kingdom Metazoa; phylum Chordata; class Mammalia; order Carnivora; family Ursidae; genus Ailuropoda; species Ailuropoda melanoleuca. The sequence goes on from NW_023179820.1 coordinate 6,315,186, forward strand.
ATTCTCCCTCTCCCTCTGCACCCCCATCCCCCCCACACACACACTCTCTAAAAAAATAAAATAAAACAAATTTTTAAAAAGTCTTCATCTCTTCCTCCTTTTTTCCTTTGCCCCTAGGGAAATTCCATCAATGATGTCATTTTTTATTACCTGGTCACATCTCATGATGGTGCCTGCCTAGTGGAATATATGACATTTCCCTTAGTTACACTTGTCCAGTTTCAGCTTTAAGCCTTAGTGGCTGGCTGCCCACATCAACTTCCTGATATCTCTCAGTAAAAATAATACCGTCAGCTTATACTTTTGAGCACTTAAAATGTGCTGCACACTGTTCCAAGTACTTTATAATTACTCATTCATTCAATTAGTCCTCACAGTAACCCTATTATAGCTGGAGGAAGTGAGGAAGTGAGTGGTTAAGCCATTTCCCCAAGGTCATATCACAAGTCAGTTATGGAGCAGGTATTTGATTCCAGGCAGCCCGGCTCAGGAGCTCAAGCCCACAACCACAGGCAAACACAGCCTCCCTGCAGATTTAAGTCTGTGTGTACACCAAAAGGCAATCAGCAACATCCCCCAGGAGATGCCACACTTTGAAGTATTCCTGTCTTGTGGAGAGGCAGCTTTGGACAGTTTTAACTATTTCCAGGGATGTGCATGCACACACACACCTGCACACACAACACACACACATAAGTATGCAAACACATATGCGTGCACACACACACAGTCATGCGCACATGCACACAGATCCACACCTCAACACAGGGCCAGAGTTGAACTGAGTGGTCACATCAACTTGAGGAGGCCATTAACGCTCTGAGTCTGTAGACCAAGACAAAACCCAGTCTGGGACAAACTCCTCCACAAACCTTAGTATCAAAGTTAGGTGAACTGTTTTTAATTGTACTAATGAATGGACTCTCTTGAAGGATAATAAGACTTTAAGAGGTTTTTTTCCTTTTCTTTTTAACATAAACACATTTATGTCTTAACCAAAGGGATGGTCCTAATTAAATCAACACTTTGAAATAGTTGCATGTAAAATGTTTGTAATAAAAAGAATTGGACATAGTAAAGAAAAAAAAAGGAGCATGGAGGTTTGCTCACTGAACTGAGCTCATTCATCCTCACAGCTAATTCCTGTCCAAAAAGATGATGGTATTTTTACTCTACTTGTTCACAGACCTGAGTACAGGTGGCATTGTTCATGACATATTCCACCATGAATTTTCCATCTTCCAATTTTCTTGTTATTGTGCTTTCCTTTTCATTCCATTCCTGATGTTGAACCAATTCACCATCTGTGAAGTTGCAGACAGTCTGAGTTTTTCTGCCATCAGCTGTAGTTTCTTCAAATTTTCCTTCCAGATTACAAGAAAACTATACTATTTGCAAAGTGCTCACAGTGTTTATGGTGAGGTGTTTGCCAGAAGAAGAGATGATACTATCTGGTTTGGCCGTGGCACCCACTTTTTGCAGAGCCATTCCCACTCTTACTTCCTTCAATGCCTTTGCTCTCCACTAAGCGCCATCTTCCTACCAGCTGCTGAACAGTGGCCACTTTGGGCATGGGCCAGTGGTCATGTGGAGCCAGTAGAACAGAATGGGGTGTAGGGAGTGTGGCTTACTGCTTTTTTTTTTTAAGTGGAGGATCGATCCTATCTCAGAAAAGCCTCTTGCCTTGAGATCAGAGCTGCCAGTTGTTGAGCCTTGTGCCCATGGAAGATGGAAGATGGAAGGCAGGCTCCAGGAACTGGATGGGTGTTCTGGTATATTCAAGTGCCCACGAAGGCAGTGTAACTAACTACAACTCACAGAGAAATGCACTGCATTTCTGATGCATCTGGTCTGCAGAAATCACAGGTTCATACAGAAATGAGATTTGCAACCAGAAATGTAAAAGGTGTAGGAGGAAAAGTCAGCTTTGACAAGAAAGTGTTACATTTAGAGTTATTGGAAATAAACAGCTTCCCATCTAATGTAGTGTTCTCTTCACCAGTACAGAATGCCTCCAATTACTCTTTTATGCTAATGCTGTTGACATGCTGATATTTTTATTGATGTGTAGTTGACATACAATATATTAGTTTCAGGTGTATAACATAGTGACTCAACTTTTATATACATTATGAAGTATAAACGATAAATCTAGCTATCATCTTGACATGCTAATTTTCATATCTTATATGACCTTGAAAATAAGAACATGATATTTACCATCCCCAAAATTCTCTTATTTCCTCAGCCCTATATACGGAGAGTGAAAGAAATAAAATAAATACAGATTATTACTTATCTTCAACTTACTTATCATCAACTAGTGTTCCTAATTTGTACACCACTTTGATAATGACTTGTCTAAACTCTTGGATGGGATTAATGAGCTTTAATGGCCAACCAAAGACTTCCAGTTGTCTTTGTTACCCTCGTTGTCTTCTGTCACCTTGTGTACAGGAAACAGGATTTTCCTCCAGAGCTGCAGTATTTTTCCAAGTGTACAATGCCGCGGGAGATTTCCATCCCTGCAATTTTTATCTGTGAGCTTGACCAAGAGGATATTACCAATTTCCAGACTTTTAAACTCTAGTTTCCGTCTCTCTCCCAGATTAACAAATGCAAGCAATTAAGAATAAACAGTAAACAGAAAATTCAGAAATGCTAAACAAAAGAAAAAAACTTTTAAAAATTAGCTCTAAATACATGAGAACAGAGATTCCCAAAACCCTGCTGTCTTCCACAGATTGTGTGGGTTTTACAGATAACCACACATGGGATTTTCATTGGAAACACAAGGAGACACTCACAGATCATAGCCCACGTTTCCATCTCTGCCATCATGACAGAAAGTAAATGCTGCACAGCAGGCAGCAGGAGAAAGCACCAAAGTCTCCAGAGAATGGTGAGTAATCTCTGTCTGAAAGGCTGACAGCAACCACTTTAAAAGGCTAATCTAAATTTATGAGCCTTCACCCTTTGCTTGTTCTCTGAACGTTGATTCTAGAAGATGTGCCCCAGAGAAGATGTGTAGCTATTGAGCTTCCTAGATGGGCGTGGAAAGGTCAAAGTATTTATGGCAGGAAAAAAGGCTCTTGGGATAAAGCTGACTTAGAAATTAGATGTTGGCATTCTTTCCGCTTAGGCAGATGAAAACTTTTAGAATTTGGATAGAGATGTAGTTCCATCTGGTTTCTTTTTCTAAGCCCCAGATAAGATTTTGTAGCCTAAAAAAGGTCATTGAGAGTTCCTGAATTTTATCAAGCAATTTCCCCTACTGAGTGAATGGGGAGATCATTCTGGAAGAACCACAGAAAGGAGTTTTCAAAAATTACAGGGAGATTTAGGAGATAAGGTACTGAAAAACAGACCTGATAGTTTTCTAATCACTTATAGGAGACAAGCACCTACAGGTAGCTACTGATTATGCAACTTCCCAGGTGGGAAGTTGGTGTGTCTGTCTTTCTGTTCTTGCATAAACCAAGTTGACATACAGTCTTCTCATGTGTAGAAAGGACATGAACTAGTCATCCCTCTTACTATATTTTACATCTCACTAATGCAATTCTTCCTCCAGGTTTTAAGATGAAAAACCTGCCCCCAGAGTCACCATGTCAATTTCATTTTCTTAATTTCAATTTCAAGAATCCCATAACTCCAAATAAATGCTTCTTAATTTCTGATGAGAAATAAATAATTAGGAGTCACCATTGTGATCATTTTAAGACTATCTGAAAGACTCAGAGACCCTTATTCACATAATGTCTTTCCTTATCCTGATTTTATAGAAAAAAAATGAAGAAAACATCAATTTTTGGACATAAAGAAATGACTTCAAATCAACTCTAAATAGTCCAAGTAGTGGGCAATAGGTAAAGACTTGGAAGATCCAAAATAGCAGATAAGTTTTTTAAATCTATTTACCTTTGTAGTTCATTAAGATTAATTATTTTAAACCAGTGTGTATAACACATGTAATATGATAAAACTATTCAAATTACATTGTCAATCCCTTAGTACCTACCAGCTAGTTAGTAGGACAACATGAATAAACAGAGAAGGGAAAAAAGTTTCTCAACTTTGGAGAAAACTACACTGAAATGTTTTTCCTTGTATTATCCCAAAATGAGCATAGGCTGTGGAGAAACTGCTATTAAACAGCAAGCCAACAACTACTAGCAAATACTGTGGTGCCATTTCAGAATTTTAGCCAAAAAAGAAGAAGAAAAATTCTTATGAGACATACCAAAAGTAAAATTATTTTTTTGTGATTTAGGAAAACAATACTAATACGCTTGCTTGGATAGCATAAACCATCACAACGTACACAACAATCCTGTGTGAGAGGCAGATCTCGTAACATCCTCAGAGTGGTCACTGCTCACCAGGAAGAGCAGAGCTCAAAGTGCCCAGGCCAGGATTCCACACCAAAGCCAAAGATTTTGAGTCTGGTGATGCTGTGTTTGCATGATGTCAAGAACATTATCCTTCTCAACCAAGACATTCCTTTAAGAACATTAAAAGACTGGGGAAAAGTTAAGGTACTCTGCTGCTTCCTGTTCCATTTCTTTGTCCTGATTACATTTTCTTCAGCTGTGGACCTCAAAAGTAAAACGACCAGTAATTTTACCAGCAAAATAGGCTTATTTGGGAATAGTAGAGGAATAGCCATTTGGGACATGCAAGCTATGGCAAGCCATAGGCAAGTCTGGAAGTCAAAGGAAAAAAAATATTATTTTTTTAAAGATTTATGTATTTAATGGAATATTACTCAACCATCAGAAAGGATAAATACCCACCATTTGCATTGACATGGATAAAACTGGAGGGGATTATGCTAAGTGAAATAAATCAAACAGAGAAAGAAAATTATCATGTGGTTTCACTTATTTGTGGAACATAAGGAATAGCATGAAGGAGATTAGGAAAAGGAAGGGACAAATGAAGGAGAGGAGATCAGAGAGGGAGACGAGCCATGAAAGACTATGGACTCCGGGAAACAAACTGAGGTTTCAGAGGGGAGGGGTGTGGGGGGATGGGTTAGCCCTGTGATGGGTATTAAGGAGGACATGTATTACATGGAGCACTGGGTGTTATACACAAACAATGAACCATGGAACACTACATCAAAAACTAATGATGTACTGTATGGTGACTAACAACATAATAAAAAATAGTAATAATAATAAAATAAAAGTTATTCAGAATATAAAAGAACAAGTCTAGTAGAAAATGTATCTAGGCTCACCAATTAAATATTTTAGTTAAGATTTAAAAAAAAAGATTTATATATTTATTTTAGAGAGAGAGAGAGTGCTCCCGAGAGGCAGAGGGCAAGAATCTTCATCTCTTCATCTCAATCTCATGACTCACAAGATCATGACCTCAGCTGAAACCAAGAGTCAGACTCTTAACTGACTGAGCCACCCAGGTGCCTTGGAAAGGAACATTATAAAAGAGAAAAGGAGGAAGTTGGTGGGTGGTACTATGAATGGAAGTCCATTGGAGAAAAGGGAGAGTTCAGGGTGGTGGAGATTTCTCATTGGCTGAGTTGTGGTATTTTCTTATTGGCTGAGCTTGTCACTGGGCAGGGAGAAATTCTTCTTTCCTCCTTCTGAAGTAATAAGGTAGGCTTCCTACTGTTGGTAATTCAAGGTACATCTCTTCCTCCTGGGGTCTGCAATGGACAGAGTGAGCACTCCCTCTTCTGGCCTCCAGACACCATTTTAAATGGTTTCCTTTATCCAGTTTCACACATCCAACCTCTATGCTCCTGGCATGAAAATAAATCAAGTCGATAGCTTTCACTGAAATTACAGTGAGAAATAACATGTCTGCAAACCATTAAACATTGCCTTAAGTTTGGGTACATTTCTGAAAGCTTTTGTGAGGTTGAAGGAAGGATTGCAAAGTTCTTACCTCAGTTCCCCAAATCAAGACAAACTGTAAGCATAATTCTCTCCCCCTAAAAGGTTTTACGTGTGGAGTGAATTTGTTCTCACACCCATCTCACTCTGCTGAAACCATCAGTTTCAGATTTCTTTCAATGTAATTTCACCATTGGAGAGCAAAAGACAGAGCAAAAGACAATGCAGATGATGCAAATCCCCAAGATGCCCCAGCATCTTGTACATGTCTAACGTTCCCTCTCCTGCTCCACCCCCATCTTGGGTGAAATGTGCAGTTGTCACTCACCACAGGCCACCAAGTAGACCTCTATTTTCTGCCAAGTTGGCCAACCCTGCCCAGACATGTAGGAAATACAATCAAGTCCTTCAAGAAAGCGGGAAGGGCAGGAAATGTCTCTTGCCCCCAGAGGAAGCTGCAGCCACCACTACCACAGGCACATCCTGGGGAGAGCTGGCAGAGGTTTGTCCGAAATCAACTAGAAAAGACAGTCAATGAGATTTCATTGAGATTGGATTAGGCTAAATTTTAATACACTCTCAAATACCACTCTGCTCCTGAGTTGACAGGAGCACTTCACTCACTAGTATTACACAAAATCCCAAACCCTCTGAAGCGGGAGGTAAGGGAGGGATAGTGAGAGACTGTTTATTATCTCTGTGGGAAAAACAAAGGTGAAAGATGGCTGATGGCCCTTGTCAGCATGAAGGGTGGTGGAATCTGTGCTCTTCTTCCCCCTCAAGTTCAATTGCTGCAGTAGATAGCATGTGTAATTTAGCATTTTTGAATAGAAGTTGGCGGAGCACACAAGAACGGGTCTCATAATGCAAATTTGCCTAGGTTCGTGACCTCAGCCTCCAGGCAACCTATTGTTTCAGAAAAACCTTTCTCAGCTCTAGGAAAGGGTGATGACTTCACAGATTGCATCTGGATATCTCTCTTCTGTCATTTTTTGGCTTCCTGATCCCAGGGTCAGCCCTGTCCTCAGTCACCATCCCTTCTATCCATAAAGCGGTCTTAACCAGCTAAGCTCTGCTTTAGAGGATCTTGCAGGAAAACTCTACTACAGCTGCTTTAAAAGGGGGAAATGTCAGCAAATCATGACTTAGAGAAAATTTTTGAAATATAGGAATGTAGACAGTTTTTGCACCCAGAGGTGTTAGGGAAGGAAGGGCCAGAGGGCCCAGGGAAAGAACTGCAGGAAAGGATTTTCACTGGCTGACTCCTCCAAGCCCTTTGTTTATTAAACTGACACCCAACTCATGCTGCCACATGGACTTGCTCCTTCAATGCCCACGGGTTCTTCAGAGTGCTTTCCTGCTACAGGACGCTACTGCAGAAAGCACAGAGCAACAGCTTCATAAAATTGAGCATTCTAAAGCAAGGAGGGGATTTCAAGATCATCTATTCAAATGCTTCATTGGAGTGCCAGGAAAGCTGAGGCCAAGAGGGACTCGTCCAAGGTCACAGAATTCATTAGAACAGGCAACCGACATGCCTTTCATGCTTACCAGAGGAGTTGGAAGAACCTCCCTGACCATCTAAACATTGCCAAATGAACTTGATTTCAATGGAGCTTTAGCTCCCACAGAACTTCCAGCAGCAATGTGGTAGCACCTGGGAGAAACAGAGCAAAGCCCAGACACTGTGATCACACCCCTGCCTGCCAAGGTCAGCCAGAGTCTCAGAAAGCCAGACAAGAGCAAAGCCTGGAAGATTGCCCCTGTTCTTTGTTTTTGTCCTTTCATTTTATCCAGACACCCACTGTTTGACCTGTTTTCCTAAAATAGGCTGCATTTTACCTCTATCCTTTTTATTTCTCCACAGTGAATTCATTGAGGCCTTTGACTAGATCTCTGCAACTGTCCTTGAACACTTACCACAGAAGTGTGGTAGAAGGAGGTAATGCTGTCTGTGACTCAGGACAACCTCATGTGTTGGGCAGTGTCCTGACTCTAGAATCCAAAAATGAGTGACACCTGAACATTCAAAGCAGCTCCAGGAGAGAGACAAACATGACTAGAAAGTAAAATGGGCCAGCTGAGAACACCCCAAGAAAATAGGGAGTATTCTGTGTTTTGTTGAAATATGGGGCTAAGGAGACTCTAACAGATGTCTCCAAAATGCTTTATGGCTGGTAATGGCAAGCTATTTCTCATGCCACTGAGAAAAAGATGTGAAGAGAAATAGGTACTGAGATAAAGAAGGAACAAGGACTGGAGTGGGAGATTTATGCCTTTATCTATTACAGGAGTCTTAAAACTGACTATTATCCTGATTTTTAAAACCTTGGAGCTCTAAGGCTCCATGACCATGGTGTCTCAGAGATGCGGGAGGCCAACTTCTCAGCCACCCATGTTCCCACCCATACCAGAGATCCTGCCCAGGTTCTGCAGCTCAGGACCAAAGGCCCTTCTAGAAGCCATGTCAGTTTAACAAATTCCCTTGTTCATCATGTGAACTTAGTCTTTCCCTCTCCATCTCTGTTCGTCTCTCTCTCTCTCTCTCTCCCTCCCTCACACACACACACACACACACACACACACACACACACACACACACCATTCCCTGGTGAGAAAACTACTGCATAAGAAAAGAATAAATTCTACTTTCCTTAATTGTATTTTTTAGTGTACAGGGAAAAAAGATAAGATTGGGGCACTTTTATCTCCAATAAGTGGCCTTATAGTAAAAAAAAAAAATGACATGACTGAATGAATGATTAGAAGTAAAGTGTCAAAAGCTTAACTGGAAAGATGCCATCCCAAAATCCAGGATTCAAGATTATGAGTTTAGATAACTCCATTGGGCACCAATCCACATAGCCACAAGAAAGTGCACAGGATTGAAAACACAAAGTTTCACAAGCCAAGCTAGAATATTCTTGGAGAAATTTAAGCAGTGATAAGAAAAAAACAAAAGTTAGCAAGATCTGTTAAAGCCCAGTCAGCCTTGGTTAATTCCCTGAGGAGCCCAATTCACCAAGCTGGCACACCCTCACCCTCAGGAGGAGCACTGACATCCCGCCCAGAACCCAACCAGGGGAAATGCACCAAACAGCATTGCTCTGGACCTTTCTCCTACTTTCTCTGTGCTGAGCTAAATTATACTCACCTGTCCAGTTCCCAAAAAAGTCTCACCTTTTCCAAAAGTGTGCATGTTGAACCTTCTTTCCTGAGGCCCCTATAAACACATGAACTCAGAATAGTCTTTATGTTTTATGTAATATTTGCTGTTGTAAATCTCATCTCCTCAAGAAGCAAGTTCTCTTGAAAGGCAGTAACCAAGTGTTATATTTCTTGTGTATCTCCTACTATACCCAGCATGGCATCAGGCCACGAAGTCTCGGTAAACACTCACCAATTGCTTGATTGACCAAAAGGATGAGGAGGCCAAAACAGAAAAGCTTAAAAGGTGAGACACAGAACAAAAGACGGGGGCCATTACAACCAGGAATGGCACTTGGGGGTGCTTGGGAAAGAAACAGAAAGACCCAGCAAGTAAATATGGAAGGATTTTGAGAGGAAACATGGCCTATAGGCCAGGAATGGAAAGCTTAGTCTGTGCCCAGCACAATGTGCAGAGCCGTCATAGGTCATAACTCATTGAATCCTCACAGCAACTCTATAAGGTGAATACACTGAGGCACAGTGAGCTCAATTAGCTTGTATGAGATGGAACAGCCAAGCAGTGTGAGAGCCACAATTCAAAGCCAAGCATTCCTGCCCTAGGGCCCCTGCTCCTTATCAACACGCTCCACCAGCCCTTGGGAAAGAATGGGGAAGAGAAGCTGTGGGTATCCAAACCAATTTTTGCAGTAATGCCTGATCACAGAGTTCATAGCAAATTTTAAAATATTTTTACTCAACCATGAAGATGTACAAACACAGAGAATCAAATACAGTTTGTTTTTCTTCATTCTCCCGACAAGTAGAGCATGGAATAAAAATATGCATGTAGGCATGCATGCATAAAGGGAGGTACAAGTGCTTCCTGAGCCCATGTCACACCCTCTCAACCCGCCTCGGGTTTCAGTCACAGCTCTCATGGCACAGACTGCATCCCATTTCCAGTTGTCCCTCTGCTTTTCTGCCTGAGATTCCCCCAAATTCTTGGAAACCTGTTCAGCAACAGCAGTCCCAAGGATGTTCATGCCCCCAGGAAAAACTCTCATTTCTGAGATAATTGCCTTTCCCTCCAGAAAAGAGGATCCCAGGGGGATTACATTCTAGGTGCCCTCAGCAATAACCAGCTCAATAATAAACACTTTATTGAATATACTTTTGTCCCTACCTCAATCTCCCTCCCTCTGATGCCTGCTTTCTAGGATGGCTTTGTGAGCTGATAACTATAACAGACCAAGAAAGCAGAAGCTCAGAATGGGCTTCAGGAACTGGACTGATCACCGGTCCGTAGGTGACAAGGACCCTGTCACTGGTGGTCAACGGCGGTAACTCCTAACATTATAGAGCTCAACAATGGCCGAGACTCTAGCATGACAGGACTGGGAGGTGTACAGGGGAAAGGGAAGCACTGGTCTAGACAAGACCCCTGGCATTTGAATGGTACAAGAGTATGTGTGTATATTATAGAATTGACTGGCTTTTGTTACCTGCTGGTAGGGCTGGAATCTGAGTGAGGCAAGTTGAAAATTTGAGGGGGCATCAAAATACCAATCAAGTTAAGTAATAGTTTAATTCACTTTAATTCTACCATGACTTAACATTTTTGTGTTTTATTCATCATGTGTTGTTTGCATTGATTTTCATTTTTTTTATTTTATTTTATTATATTATGTTAATCACCATACAGTACATCCCCAGATTCCGATGTAAAGTTTGATGCTTCATTAGTTGCGTATAACACCCAGTGCACCATGCAATACGTGCCCTCCTTACTACCCATCACCAGTCTATCCCATTCCCCCACCCCCTCCCCTCTGATTTTCATTTTTTAATGCAGTTGACCCTTGAACAATGCAGGCATTAGGGGTGCCAACAACCCACACAGTCAAAAATCCATATATAACTCTTGACTCTCCAAAAACATAACTACTAATAGCTTATTGTTGATGGGAAGCCTTGTTGATAACATAAACAATCAACACATGTTTTATATGTTATATGCATCATATGCTATAGTGTTATAACAAACTAGAGAAAAGAAAATGTTATTAAGAAAATAGTAAGGAAGACAAAATACATTTATAGTACTGTAATGTATTTGTGGAAAAAATCCACGTATAACCACTTATATAATAAATACGTGCATATAACCACCCATGTAGTTCATGCCCATGTTGTTCAAAGTTAACTGTATTGCATTAAAATCTTATCTTCCTTGGTTACTTAAGTTTTTTGGCACCCACTTAAATTTTGCTCTAGAGGTGAGTGCCTCAACTGCCTCACCCTAATTCTGGCCCTGCCTGTCTTAAAAGCCTTGAAGAAAGGCTCAAGTTGGCCAACATTATAAGTCAGATCATTCCGTGAAAGCTAAAATGCCCCATGCCATCTTCACATCCATAGTCCATGGGCAAACTGTACTGAGAGGTTTGGCTCAGGTTTGTCATGAGAATGGTAGAACTGTCAAAGAGAATGAGTGAACATTGATAGGTCTCCAGTCTTAAAGAAAAAGTGGGACCCTGGGTCAGAGGATAGGTCTTGAAGTGTAAGACTCCCCCAAATCCTCCAGGTCCACTGAGCCCCCACCCTGCCCTTCTTTTTTGTTGGAGAAGAATGTAGAAGGCACCATCCCCTGCTGGAGACATGCCAAGAGCTCACATGTGGCAGAGATAAAGTGACAATGGCCTATCTCTGCATCTCTGACTTGCCTCCAAAACAATAATGAGGATCAGGTGAGCAAAGAGGAAACAGATACCTCACCACAAAGTGCCAAATCTTGCTAATACCTATTGGAAGGAGCCAGAGGAACATGTATGGGCATGAGTGTTGAGGGTATTAGAAGGAGGAAAAGGATATGAGGTTGGGTAGGGGAGAGTTTATTCACATGGGAACTTTCTCTTGGGGTTCAGTATTTAAAAGTTTGGCAAGGATGAAGGGTTGATCCTGTGGAGCTGGCAGGATGGTTCCCTGAAAATAGACCTCATGACACCTACAGTGAATGAGAGGCAGAGGCCAGACATACATTGGTAGGGTGTTGAGGAAGGAATGAGAAAGTCGAGGAGGAGGCCATATTCAAATGGTTTTGTCAGATGACATAAGAGAACCCACCACCTAGATACATCCCATAGGAGGGCACAGGGACAATCCCTTCACTTAAGAAGTGCTCTAGTGAGAGGAAACCAACATTCAAGATGCTCAGTGTCCACTTAATCTAGGGCTGACATTAGAAGATGTCACCATGAGAGTGGGTTACCTAGTGTCAGAGACAAAAAGAGTCCTGATTTAAAAGAGGCTATGAAACAAAATTTAATCATCAATGGACATCAAGGTGGACATAATTACTGTAATAGGTGTCAAACCCAGAACTGCAAACAAGGCACCTTGATCTGCAGGAATTTATCAGAACATCAAATAGACCCTATGTTTCTTCATGTAAGATGACCCAAAAGTCAACATGAGTATTATTTGACTTATATAGATGATATTAACTGTTGCAATTGAAAGTCATAATCCTTCACCAAGGCTCCAGGTATGAGCCATTTCTCAGACCTGAAGTCCCTGAGAAAGAATCCCGCCAAGTCCCCACAGGGATACGCAGTGAGAATTTCTTAAGTCTTCTCCAAAGAGACCTGGCATCATTTACCAGATTTCCTGCACTGGGGAGACAGAATATCCAGATCTTTCAAAGTTACTGAATTAGATGGTTTAGGTGACATGGACACCAAATTAGACAAAATACCACGATGACAAACCAAATGGAGCCAAATACATCTCATTGCAGATTCAGTGGGTCTGTGGACCCACCTAGTGGTCATTTCCCTGGACCCCAAGTGCATATTGAGGTGGATACTTAGCAGCTGGCAGAACTCTCACAATGATTTTCTGGAAGGTGGAGTAAAACTATGGTAGGAAGAGTCATATAGAGGGTATTGAAACTGCCCCCTCCCAGGCAAGAAAATAAATCAGAAACAATATTCTTTTTTTTTTAAGATTTTATTTATTTATTTGGCAGAGATAGAGACAGCCAGCGAGAGAGGGAGCACAAGCAGGGAGAGTGGGAGAGGAAGAAGCAGGCTCATAGCGGAGGAGCCTGATGTGGGGCTCGATCCCATAACGCCGGGATCACGCCCCGAGCCGAAGGCAGACGCTTAACCGCTGTGCCACCCAGGCGCCCCCAGAAACAATATTCTGATGACAGTCGNACGCCGGGATCACGCCCTGAGCCGAAGGCAGACGCTTAACCGCTGTGCCACCCAGGCGCCCCCAGAAACAATATTCTGATGACAGTCACCAGAATATCCCCATTCTATTCACCTGCATGACCCCTGCAAAAAGCCAGATACAATAAGATGGACAATGGCATGCTCCCATGAATTTAACCAATAGCCCTCATCACGGCTGCTAGGCCAGACAAGGAATATTTACTCAAACAAATAATACAGTCTCTGACAGTTTGTATGCAGCTATGGTCAGGATGAAGGCACCCATTTCAATTTTCATCACCAAAGAGGACCCANGGAATATTTACTCAAACAAATAATACAGTCTCTGACAGTTTGTATGCAGCTATGGTCAGGATGAAGGCACCCTTTTCAATCTTCATCACCAAAGAGGCTGCTGATAGTCATGGGAATACTAGCAGGACCATTCAGTCTCTTGCCTGGCTCTATGTTAACTCTCCTGGCCTGCCCCAAATAGTTCACAGGGCTCAGGATCACCTGACAGTCCACAGAACTTCAAATACCCACTACGTGAGCAGCTTTATGCTGACTATACCTGGTGCATAGGAGTGGCAAGTACTATAACTGCGATGATAAGAAATATGTATCCCATAGCATGAGAAGTAACTCTTAAAAGGGGTTCACCACATCAATGATGTTTTCAGGGATCCAGTGGTCTGGGGGAACAGTCAAGGAGAGAGCATTGCATCCCCACCACTAAAAGAGATGCATAACACTTGATTTAGATTTTGGAGGCAGCATATACTATACTGGTAATTCTGTATGTCAGGTATATCAGAAGGCTACCAGAGCAAGTGAGGGTTCCACAGCAACTCCAGGCTCCAGGGCAAGCTTCCAGGACAAGGCATGACCTGGCAGGTCCAAAGGGGTCAGAGGTTTCCATGGTAGGAAAGGAGACCACGTGGAATCTAGCCAACCCACAGTAGGAGAATTGCAACATAGACTCCAATTTTCTGGAACAAGACCATGCAGAGGATTAACTCACCCTTTGGAAAGTAGCTCCTATGCATTACTGTGTCCTAGTAAAGAGTGAGAATCTATCCATCAGACATCACGTGACTCTATCACCCTAGCTGCCCCCAGTGAGCTCAGTATCATTGATTCACCNGCCTGATGTGGGGCTCGATCCCATAACGCCGGGATCACGCCCTGAGCCGAAGGCAGACGCTTAACCGCTGTGCCACCCAGGCGCCCCCAGAAACAATATTCTGATGACAGTCACCAGAATATCCCCATTCTATTCACCTGCATGACCCCTGCAAAAAGCCAGATACAATAAGATGGACAATGGCATGCTCCCATGAATTTAACCAATAGCCCTCATCACGGCTGCTAGGCCAGACAAGGAATATTTACTCAAACAAATAATACAGTCTCTGACAGTTTGTATGCAGCTATGGTCAGGATGAAGGCACCCTTTTCAATCTTCATCACCAAAGAGGCTGCTGATAGTCATGGGAATACTAGCAGGACCATTCAGTCTCTTGCCTGGCTCTATGTTAACTCTCCTGGCCTGCCCCAAATAGTTCACAGGGCTCAGGATCACCTGACAGTCCACAGAACTTCAAATACCCACTACGTGAGCAGCTTTATGCTGACTATACCTGGTGCATAGGAGTGGCAAGTACTATAACTGCGATGATAAGAAATATGTATCCCATAGCATGAGAAGTAACTCTTAAAAGGGGTTCACCACATCAATGATGTTTTCAGGGATCCAGTGGTCTGGGGGAACAGTCAAGGAGAGAGCATTGCATCCCCACCACTAAAAGAGATGCATAACACTTGATTTAGATTTTGGAGGCAGCATATACTATACTGGTAATTCTGTATGTCAGGTATATCAGAAGGCTACCAGAGCAAGTGAGGGTTCCACAGCAACTCCAGGCTCCAGGGCAAGCTTCCAGGACAAGGCATGACCTGGCAGGTCCAAAGGGGTCAGAGGTTTCCATGGTAGGAAAGGAGACCACGTGGAATCTAGCCAACCCACAGTAGGAGAATTGCAACATAGACTCCAATTTTCTGGAACAAGACCATGCAGAGGATTAACTCACCCTTTGGAAAGTAGCTCCTATGCATTACTGTGTCCTAGTAAAGAGTGAGAATCTATCCATCAGACATCACGTGACTCTATCACCCTAGCTGCCCCCAGTGAGCTCAGTATCATTGATTCACCGTGTCTCAGTTATCTATTGCTATATACCAAACTCCTCAAAAGTAAGCAGCTCATGTATAGAAATGCAACTGATTTCTAAGCATTGATTTTGTATCCCGCCACATTACCGAATTGCTCTAANATTCCATGCTCATGGATTGGAAGAATTAACATAGTTAAAATGTCCATACTACCCAGAGCAATCTACACTTTCAATGCTATCCCGATCAAAATACCGAGGACATTTTTCAAAGAACTGGAACAAATAGTCCTTAAATTTGTATGGAACCAGAAAAGGCCCCGAATCTCCAAGGAACTGTTGAAAAGGAAAAACAAAGCTGGGGGCATCACAATGCCGGATTTCGAGCTGTACTACAAAGCTGTGATCACAAAGACAGCATGGTACTGGCACAAAAACAGACACATCGACCAATGGAACAGAATAGAGAACCCAGAAATGGACCCTCGGCTCTTTGGGCAACTAATCTTTGATAAAGCAGGAAAAAACATCCGGTGGAAAAAAGACAGTCTCTTCAATAAATGGTGCTGGGAAAATTGGACAGCTACATGCAAAAGAATGAAACTTGACCACTCTCTCACACCATACACAAAAATAAACTCCAAATGGATGAAAGACCTCAATGTGAGACAGGAATCCATCAAAATTCTAGAGGAGAACATAGGCAACAACTTCTATGACATCGGCCAGAGCAACCTTTTTCACGACACATCTCCAAAGGCAAGAGAAACAAAAGATAAAATGAACTTGTGGGACTTCATCAAGATAAAAAGCTTCTACACAGACAAGGAAACAGTCAAAAAAACTAAGAGGCAGACCGTGGAATGGGAGAATATATTTGCAAAGGACACCACAGATAAAGGACTGGTATCCAAGATCTACAAAGAACTTCTCAAACTCAATACACGAGAAACAAATAAACAAATCATAAAATGGGCAGAAGATATGAACAGACACTTTTCCAATGAAGACATACAAATGGCTAACAGACACATGAAAAAATGTTCAAAATCATTAGCCATCAGGGAAATTCAAATCAAAACCACACTGAGATACCACCTTACGCCAGTTAGAATGGCAAAGATAGACAAGGCAAGAAACAACAATTGTTGGAGAGGATGTGGAGAAAGGGGATCCCTCCTACATTGTTGGTGGGAATGCAAGTTGGTACAGCCACTCTGGAAAACAGTGTGGAGGTCCCTTAAAAAGTTAAAAATTGAACTACCCTATGACCCAGCCATTGCACTACTGGGTGTTTACCCCAAAGATACAGACGTAGTAAAGAGAAGGGCCATATGCACCCCAATGTTCATAGCTGCATTGTCCACAATAGCCAAATCATGGAAGGAGCCGAGATGCCCTTCAACAGATGACTGGATTAAGAAGCTGTGGTCCATATATACAATGGAATATTACTCAGCTATCAGAAAGAACGAATTCTCAACATTTGCTGCAACATGGACGGCACTGGAGGAGATAATGCTAAGTGAAATAAGTCAATCAGAGAAAGACAATTATCATATGATTTCTCTCATCTATGGAACATAAGAACTAGGAAGATCGGTAGGGGAAGAAAGGGATAAAGAAAGGGGGGATAATCAGAAGGGGGAATGAAGCACGAGAGGCTATGGACTCTGAGAAACAAACTGAGGGCTTCAGAGGGAAGGGGGGTGGGGGAATGGGATAGGCTGGTGATGGGTAGTAAGGAGGGTACGTGTTGCATGGTGCACTGGCTATTATATGCAACTAATGAATCATGGAACTTTACATCAAAAACCAGGGATGTACTGTATGGTGACTAACATAATATAATAAAAAATATTATTATAATTTTTAAAAAAGTAAGCTGCTCAAACTATCTTTTTTGGCACAAGTCCGTGGGTCAGAGTAGTTGATTTTTTGTATGGAGGTTCAGGGTTCCCAAAAATACCATGTAGAAGATGGTAGGCCTTCTAAAGGCTCTGATGATCCTTGTTGCAGGTAAATCCTCTCCCAAGGTATTTGAGAGTTCCAGTCCATTACAGACTCAAGCTCCAGGTCTGGGATCCCATTATCTAAATTGGGTCCAGGTGCAGAGGAGGCTCTCCAGGAGCAGTTCCTCTTGATTGGAAGACCCGTGAACTCAAGAGACAAGGTATCTACCCCATAGGCACCCAAAATGCAACGATGGGGCCAGGAGAGGGAAAACAAGACACTTCCAATGCAAAAGAAAGAAAACAGAGGACACGAAGCAGTCACTGGTCATCTATATCCATTGTGAAACCCAGCTGGGCACATAGTCTGGGATTAGAGTCATAAGGACGGGCCCTTTAGACTTCAGGACACAAGTACATGGGTCTTTGTGTTCTCACATCAATGCCCACCAGACAGCATGTGCCTCAGAGGAAACAACAGGGTGGACAGATAACTCACCCAGGAGATGTCAGTTTCCATCCCCAACACCCAGTGCCTGGAAGGTGGCCCATGAATGGAGCAGCCATGGTGGCAGGAGGGGGACTGCTCGTTGGCCCAACTGCATGGCCTCCACTCACTATGGCTCTCCCAGACACCCAGTCTGCCAGCATAGCCCCCTTGGGCAGATGAGGCAGCTACTGGTAATTAACCTGCTACTAAGTTAATACCCTGAATTTTTTCCACCTTGGGAGACAATAGCAATGCATCCTTACAAAATTGATTCCAGATATTGGATTCCTTTCCCTGAATGCTGTTCTGCAGGCAGAACCATGATTTGAAGACTTACAGAGTGCCCCTTTATCACTATCACCTCAGACTAAGGGGTTGGTCCAACTTATAGGGAAGGAGGTGTGGCAAGAATCTCATAGTGCATCACTGTTAAGCAGTCAACTGGACCGGTCTCCCACTTCCATTGATCATATTAATGCCATGTCTTCTCCTAAATAAAAGTCTGATACTTTCCCTTCCCAGCCTAAAAGGCTTTGATAGTTTCCCAAAAATTCCAGAATATGGACCAAATCTCTCAGTATGTTACGTAAGGCCTTTATAACCTAGGACTAAACTCCTTCTCAGCCTCATCTTCTGATGTGACCACTACCTTCATTCACCAAAAGCCACAATGAGCCCACCTTGTTTTCTGAAAGCATCTGCCCTCTTAGGCCATAGCATTTGAATTTGCTACTCCTTCTTTGGCATATCCTTGCTCTCCTTCTAGAACCCACCACCACCACCACCACACCTCCCCTAAGATCTGCATGCTATTCCTGCATACCATCACTATGTAACAAATCACCACAAATTTAGCATCTTAAAAGAAACTCCCAGTTTCTGTGAACAGGAATGCAGGCACAGCATACCTATGTCTTCTGGCTCAGGGTCTCTCACAGGTTGCAACAAGTTACCAGCTTTTGGCTCCAGAAAATTCTCCCTAGGAGCAGCAGCTGCCCCAGCTGGTAGGGTGTTGTGGTCTCAGGTAAACATGCTGGGAGCAGAAACCAGGGAGAAACACAAGATGCCGGAAAACTATTGCTTACTTGATCAAGAACTCATAAGTACCTAGAAGATCCTCGAATATCCTAGCTGCCAAATCAATTCTCAAAACTCTTCCCAAAAGAAAATTCATTTGATAGAATACATTCAGTTGCCTCAAAGGCAGTCTCTTGGGTGTCTCAGTCAGTTAAGTGTCTGACTCTTGGTTTTGGCTCAAGGTCCTGATCTCAGGGGTGTTAGATCAAGTCCCTCATTGGGCTCAGCACTCAACATGGAGTCTTCTTGAGAGTCTTTCTCCCTCTCCCTCCCCCTCCTCACCTCTCACTCATGTTCTCACTCTCTCTCTTAAATAAATACATATATCTTTTTTTTAAAAGGCAGTCTCTTGCTGCAGAAATGCCTAATTACATGCAAAATTCTGGAACCCACCTACTTACTCTATTCAGCCAGTGGGGCATGGGATCACTGTAGGGAACAGAAGAAGGGAAGGCAACCCACAACACTACTGTTGTGATGTATGTAGCCTTTTGCCTGTAAGTTTTATCCGGTAGAATTGAATGGTTTACCATCATTACTGGAAAATCTTGTTTCATGTAAAATACCGTCAGGTGTCACTAGATCATTTTTTAAGATTCATTATTTTCAAACATATTTACTGAGCACCTGCTTGGCCCAAGGAGGGGCTCTGTCCTGAGCACAGACCTGGTCTTCCTCAGCTCCCCCTTCATGAAGTGGTATGTGGTGTGAAGCACTAGAAAGTGCTGCAGACCGCCCTGCTAAGAGCCCACTAACAAATGACAGGACTCTAATTTGCATATTTAGTCCCAGTAGATGATCCCAGGGTTTGTTTCCACTCCTGAGAGCAAGTCAATTGAATCGTCTTTTTAATCTTTTTTACCATTTTAAAATATGACTATTACTAACTTGCAGTAGGTTAACTCCCTCCAGGCATTTACTTAAAAGACAAGCATAATACCCACTCAAGGCTGGAAGAAACAAGCAAGCTTGCCCTTTCTTCAGAAATGCCATTTCACTGGAAATAACTGAAATTGCTCTCTCTCTTTCAAGAATTCATAAAATGGATTCAAAGAAAGTATCTGGACTGGCGGACTCTAGACACTTGCCCTGTGGAGAGGGCAGGAGGAACCAGCACAGTTCAGTGCCCACAGCAGAGTGAACTTGATGATGGGGTAGAAGGGACAAGGCAGGTGACAGTGCCTGGCACGTTTGCCAGCGCATGGTGGACACTGGGAAGTGTTCATTGCCCAAGAGACTCTGGCACCAGTGGCGTGCATATGTCACTGATTTTCTCTTGAGGGAGAATCCCAACATCAGAGGAGAACCATGGGGTCCACTTCCACCAAGCTGGAAGAGGGACCTCCATTCTGTACCTCCAAACCCCCACCCTGCAGTTCTGGAAGTGTCCATGTGAAAAAGATGAGGCTGCTGAGACTAAACCGCTCAAAGGTCTAGGAACCCGACAAGTGTCCATGAATACACAGTGTGTGATGAATCTCAGGATACTCCTGATTCCCAGGGACCCTGAACTCATCTGCAGCCAAAGGCCCACCCACACCAGCTGGGGCATAAAGGGAGCCCACAGGATCAGGACGAATGAACCTGGGCCCATGACAACTTCAGTTTCTGAGCAAGCCAGGAGAGATTCCCAATGTCAAAGCAAGCCCCTCAGGCCACTCACCCCAGAGATCACAAAATTGCTATGGCTCAGAGGGCACCTGGGCAGCCAGCCTTCCAAGATTTGTCACTTACTAACTATAGACATTAGGAAAGTTACTTAGCACTGTGCCTCAGCTTCGACATCTATGAAATGGGAATCTTAATTGTAAATATCTCATTGAATCACTGTGAGTTAAATAATTTACTGCTTGGACCGGAGTCTGGAACATATAAATTGTTCAATGCAGGTTAGCTGATGCTTGGGTGAGCTATCAAAAGGAACCTTCAGGAAGAGGAGGGGGTCTCTGCACACTGCTCCGAAGTGGAAACAGTTTGTGGGCTGCTGTGATTTTATCTNGAAAGTGTTCAATGCAGGTTAGCTGATGCTTGGGTGAGCTATCAAAAGGAACCTTCAGGAAGGAGGGGGTCTCTGCACATTGCTCCGAAGTGGAAACAGTTTGTGGGCTGCTGTGATTTTATCTTACCGTGTTCCTATGAAAAGAATTAGCCATCAGGAAAATGCCCCAGACTGCTCTGGGAGAGTTAAAATTGCTGTTAGCCATTAATTCTGGAGTCCAGCTAAAGAAACAGAACCAACAACCATGCAAGCTTAGTACCAAAAGCAACCTTCAATCCCAGGGAATCTGTAGTCTAAAGTTGTCTGATTTTTAGTTTTATCGTCCTGTGTCTAGCCCTGGATACAGATATCCTGTTTACTGAGCAAAAGGATTAATACATTTATTTCCTTAACAAGCTCAGGGAACAGTCAACAAGTATTTACTAATCGAATAAATTACACCAATGGGTATTTGATGTTTATGCTAGGTATTTGGAGGAGATAAAATTTGGGGAGATAGAAATAATTTGTGCTTTATTTGGAAAAAAAAATTAAAATACAATATATGACCAAGGATTATATGTGAGAAGACAACTGAGAGTACAATATAATCTCCATCCACCCTTTCTAAGTTAGTTCTTTTAAAGATGTATTTATTTATTTATTTATTTATTTATTTATTTATTTATTTTAGAAAGCGAGAGAGAAAGAGAGAGCTCACGAGTGGTAGGGAGGGACAGAGGGTGAGAGAGAGGGAGAGAAGCAGACTCCCTGCTGAGCACAGAGCCTGAGGAGTGTGTCAGTCTCACAACCCTGAGATCATGACCTGCGCCAAAATCAAGAGTTGGATGCTTAACCTACTGAGCCACCCAGGTGCCTCCTAAGTTAATTTCTAAGTTCTTTTAAAGATATAACTATGTTCAAAACACCTGAACACATTTGTCCCCTGAAATTAGATTGCAAATTGGTGGAGCTTGGGGGTGACACCAGAGTGCAGAAGGTACAAATTTACAGAACTCCAGGAGGGTACAGAGTGGAAAGCCAGCAGAAGATAAGCCAAACCACTCACTTCTCAATGGCTAGATCCATGCTCCCTACCAGCTCACCCCCAGGGAAAGACCCCAAAGCTGCCAACACAAGAGCTGCGTATAGACCAGGCTTCCTCTTAAGTGCACAACAGCTTCCTAGAGAACCCAAGTTGAAAGAAAACTTTACCACTCAGAATAAGTCTGCAAATCGCAACTTCAAAGCACACAAGAATAAAGTTGATATGAAAAAAAAAATTCAACAGTCAAGGTATAAATGTACTACTGACAAAACACAAATAGAACAACCCAAAAATGACTTTTATATAAATATATTTAATTTTTCAAGTAAATAATATTTAAAAACAAGTACAAAAGTAAGATTAAAACAGGGAATTATGATTAAGAATAGATGGATATTAAAAATATCAAATAGAAATTCTGGAAATAAAAATTGGAAACATCAAAATAGCTCAACAGACAAGAATGCCTCCACTGGATTTGATAGAGAATTAAAGTTTATATAAAGGTAACATATAACTCAGTATTGGATTGATTGAGATTGACTAGAGAGAAAATCAGAACCCAGAAAAGGAAGAGATCTCTGTGATTGAAGTTGTTTCTAGAAGTTTCTGGAAGAATTGACTTGAACCAGTCCTGGGTGCCCCTAACAAAAGCTACCTAAAACTGAACGAATTATCAGATGTATATTCTAGAGTGTTGCTCCTTATGGCTCTACAGTCCTTTGCAACAAAACCCTCGAAGTTCAAAAAGCAAAAGAACTCTTTAAATGAAAACAGAAAACCCACCGAAGGTGGGGAGAGAAGGGAACCCTTGTGCACTGCTGGTGAGGATGTGACATGGAGCAACCACCGTGGAGAATAGTATGGAGGTTCCTCACAAATATTAAATACACAATTGTTATATCATCCAACAACTTCATTTCTAGGTATTTACCCAAAAGAATTGAAAGCAGGGACCTGAACAGATATTTGTACACTCACGTTCATAGCAGCAATATTCACAGTTGCCGAAAGATGGAAACAACCCAAATGTCCATCAGAAATGAATGGGTAAACAAAATGTAAGATAGATAGGTATATAGATGTGATGGAGTATTATTCACCTTAAAGAAAGAAAAAAACTCTGATACAAGCTACACCATGGATGAACCTGGAGGACATTATGTTGAGTGAGATAAGCCAGACACAAAGAATTATATGGTATAATTCCAAGTATACGAGGAATTATCTAAAGCAGTCAAATCCATAGAGACAGAAAGTAGAATGGTGATTGCCAGGGAATGGAGGAGGGGCTGGAACGAGGAGTTAGTGTTCAATGGGTCTAGAATTTCAGTTTGGAAAGATGAAAAAGTTCTGGACATGGATGCTGGTGAAGGTTGCACAGCACTGTGAATATACTTAATGCCACTGACTTGCATATTTAAATGCAGTTAAAATGGTAAATTTTATGTTTTATGTTTTACCACAATAAAATAAAGAAAAAAAATTGCACAGCAAAGATCATTAGATACAACTCAAAGGTCTTCTAAATTATGTGTACTAAGCCAGCTCCCTCACCTGTCTCAAACCTCAGGTGTTAAGGCAGCATCAGTAAAAAGTTGGCTGTTTCAGTAAAAGTCAAAGGAAGCCATCTTGAAAAGACTTTCTGCTATAATGTAGAATCTTAACAGTTCTAACAGATAGAATTTTAAACCCCAATATGATGTTATATATTTATATAGAGTTTGATTATAGATACTATGTATATGTTTATAACCTACCTCCTACACAAACATAGTGTAAAATAAAAATGAAAGTATAATTTTGAGAAGAAAAATAGAGATGTTAGATATAGTACTGGCATTATTTAATGAAGTTGAACTTACCTGTACCTAAGATCCTACAAATGCATTCATAAATTTATCATTCTTAAAACTCCAGCCAGAGCCATTGCTGTTCACTGAGAATTATCATCTAAAAGCAACAGTGAATGTTCACTCTGGACCGTGAGCCTGGGACCTGGGACTCCCCCTTCTTCCAGACAGAGGGGGTTGCAGTCAAGTTCAGCTTCCCATACCCTATGGGCTGAAAGTTTGCATTCCCTGAAAATTCATGTGTTGAAACCCTAAGCTCCAATGTGATGGTATGTGGAGACAGGTCCTTTGGAAGGTGATTGGGTCATGAGGGTCAGCTCTCATGATGAAATTAATGCCCTTACAAGGAGAAAGGGACCTGAGGTGCTCTAACCTATGTGCTCACATCCTCTCTCTCTCTCTCTCTTTCTCTGCCAAGGGAGGACACAGCCAGAAGGCAGACATCTGTGAAGCAAGATGGCCTTCCCCAGGAACCTGATCATGCAGGCACCCTGATCTCAGACTTCCCAGCCTCCAGAACTATACAAAATAAAAGTTCTTTAAGCCATTCAGTCTATAGTATTTTGTTAGAGCAGCCTGAACTAAGTCACCATAGAACCAGTGGCTTCTTCCCACCAGCAGGAGGGATTGTGTGTCCTCATGGACTCAGAGGATCCCGACAGCCCCAGTTAATAACTTGAGCCCAGCCTGTCTGTGGGGAAGTACATAGGCCTCAAGGTTGCCCTATAAAAAGGAAGAATAAAAAGGGCAAATCGCTCCACTAAAACACAAATTCAGTCTGGAAGACCTACCAGGGCTCGCCTCACAGGGGGATGAGGAATAGGGAGGGCTTTTATTTTCTCAACTACCCTTGGTCTGTTTCATTGCCCCTTAGCTAATTTCCTAATTTCTGACATGAGACAGGAACTCATCAGGCCTGGTGCACAACACCAGTCTGTTTGGCACTCGATTCTCTCCTCTGTCAGTAGTAACAGCTGGGGAGCAACACAGCTTCCTGTGACAGGAAGTCCTGGGAGAAGGCTAGGTCCCTGCCTGCCAATTTCTGAATTCAACACGCACTCACCTGGCATCACAATTACTCTAGAACTTGATGAGAATACTAATACTCTCTAATGCTGGCATGATTACTGCATGCCCTTTTCCCACTCTCCCTTCATTCATCATCAGGCTTTACATGGACAGTATATTGAAATTAAATGTGCCAAGAAGGGAAAAGACCAGAATAAGATAATATTAATAATGTTGACTGTTAATTATAAGCCAAAAAGTAAGACTACACTTTCCTGTTATTTCTTTTTCTTTTTGTCATTAAATATACATGCAGAAAAGCACATAACAGAATTACAGTTTAAAGAATAATTATAAAGCAAAACCCTCTGTAACTACCAGCCAGGTCAAGCAATTGTGTGCCAGAACCCCAGAAGTCACCCCTCCCTCCTGCATCCTTCCCAGACCCCTACTCTGCCCATCTCAAGAGGTTACCTACCCCTTTATGATGTTAGTTTCCTGGATGTCTTCCTAGTTTTATCACATCTGTATATATACCCTTACCTAACGTACTCTGACTTTACCTGGTTTTGAAAGTCATGTAAATGGAATCAGTCTTACATATGGTTTTTGGGTGCACATGTGTTAGTTTGTGTCTTGCTAGTTTTGTGCAATATCATGTTTGTGAGATTTATCCATTTGTTCATTCTCATTAATGTGTAACATTTCACTGACTCTATTTATGAATGAATTTGATGAGTATTAGGTATGAGTATGTTCAACTGCAGTAAATAATGCCAAACTATTTCCCATGGTGGTTGAGTAAGTTCATCTGCTTGCCAGCAGTGTCTGAAAGTTCCTGCTGCTTCATAGTTCATCAACACTTGGTATTACCAGTCATTTGAATTTTATCCATCCATCAGTGAGTGTGTAATAGAGTCTCATGATCGTTTGAATTTGCATTTTCCTGATTACCAATGAGTTTCATTATCCTTTCATGTCCATTAACTATTTACATATCTTCTTTTGTGAAATACGTATCCAAGCCTTTTGCCCATTTCTCCTTTGGGTTTTCCAACTAATCATTTGCAGGAGCTCCTTATGCATTCTTTTTTTTTATTTTAATGTTTTTTTTAATTATATTATGTTAGTCACCATACAATACATCCCTGGTTTTTGATGTAAAGTTCGATGTTTCATTTGTTGCGTATAACACCCAGTGCACCATGCAATACGTGCCCTCCTTACTACCCATCACCAGTCTATCCCATTCCCCCACCCCCTCCCCTCTGAAGTCTTCAGTTTGTTTTTCCTATTCCATAGTCTCTCATGTTTCATTCCCCCTTCTGATTACCCCACCTTTCTTTATCCCTTTCTTCCCCTATCGATCTTCCTAGTTCTTATGTTCCATAGATGAGAGAAATCATATGATAATTGTCTTTCTCTGCTTGACTTATTTCACTTAGCATTATCTCCTCCAGTGCCGTCCATGTTGCAGCAAATGTTGAGAACTCGTTCTTTCTGATAGCTGAGTAATATTCCATTGTATATATGGACCACAGCTTCTTAATCCAGTCATCTGTTGAAGGGCATCTCGGCTCCTCCCACGATTTGACTATTGTGAACAATGATGCTATGAACATTGGGGTGCATATGGCCCTTCTCTTCACTATGCATTCTTGATACCTTCTCTTTTTCAGATACATATGTCAGTACTATCTTCTCCTACTAGGTGGAATTGTCTCTTCACTCTCTTTAATGGATTCTTTTGATAAAATTTGCATTGAAGTATAAATATATTAAATTTTATCTGTATTTTTCCTTTTGGCTAGTGGATTTTGCATCTTTTCATGAAATTCTTCCCTATGCCCCAAGTTATAAAGATTCTCTCTTGAGACTATCTTCTAAATGTTTTCATTTGCTTTTTACACTTAGGTCTTTAATCCACGCAGAATTGATTTTTGTGTGTGACGTGAGGTCCATTAGGTCCATTAGGTCCATTAGGTCCAATTGTCCCAGCATCACTTACTGAAAAGACTGTTCTCCCCTGCTTTGTAGTACCAACTCCCTCATATATCAAGTGTCAACATATGCCCTGGCCTCTAATTTTTAGGGCTTTCTACTACGAATTTTTAGTTCAAGGCTCCTCTACAAGAGCATTTCTCTTATTACTTTCCATATCTTTTTAATGTCCTAGGACCAGTAATCCCACCTCCTCTGCTTCTCCAAGTGTGTCTTGGCTGTTCTTGGTCTTCTGTATTTCCATATAAATATTAGATGAGACTCTCAGAATTTTTTTAATGTTCTGCTAGATTTTTATTAGAATTGTACAGGCTTGATATATCAATGTCAAATCTTCTAAACCATGACTATAGTATATCTCTCCATTGATTTAAGTCAATTTAAATCATATTGTATAGTTTTCTGCATAGAGGTCTCACACATCATTTGCTATTTGACTCCTGTATTCTTCACACTCTTCAATGCTTTGAGAAATGGCACCTTTTTTAATTTTTCTAATTCTTTAATTTGGTAAAAAGAAAAACAATTGATCTTTTTTAATGTGCCAGGAACCTTCAGAACCTCTTTTTTATTGTAATGATTTATTGTTAAGTAAATGTTTTTCATAAAAAACCCAAAATTTCAGTAAATGTGTATGAATGGCTATATATGCAATTTGTTTTTAATACTGGTGGGATGGGATAGTCATAACTAATAAAAAGCCTAAAGTTCTCACGGTCTGTGAGGATTAATGTGCTACAATGAGAACTATTTTCACAAAATGTCAAGCAAGTTACACAACCACATTACATATCATACAAATTAATTTTTATTTATAAGAATGTGATCTAAAAAAAAGAATGTGATCTGCTAATCAGCTTTCTATAATTTTACAGCGTTTAAATCTTTCCCTAGAGACTGTAGTTCATTCTAAGGATTGGTAGAACAAGCATTGGTTGAGAGCCTACGTTTGTCAGACACATCACATGCTTCCTTTCATTTAATTTTTACAATGATAACCTGAGGAAGAAATCATCTGCATTTATAAGTGAAGAAACAGAAGCTGTGGGTTAGTACATAATTTGCCTAGGTCCCACAGCTAGTGAGTGACCAAGTTAGGATTTCAGTCCATAGAGTACCAATCCCCACCACTGCCTATGCCTCAGAGAAGAGGCTCACCCACCAGACTTCAGCAGACCTAGGAGAACCATAGGGTCCAGCTCCACCGCCCAGCCCTCTGCACACACCACCACATGCCATTGGTCTTTGGCATGAGGCCTTTAAGGGCATGCTAGCTTTGAATAGTATTTCAATATTCTACCCCTTGTTATGGTTTGAGAAATAATATAGAGATAGAGATATACAGATGTAGATATGGCAGGACATATAGAAGTAGAGCTAGAGAGAAAAATAGAGGCAGAGACAGAAATAGAGAAATAGAGATTATGTTGGCCTTTGTGCAGTAAATCGTGAAGGCCTGACTGCTATCCTTTGAAAGACCTGCTTACAAGGTTGAAAGACCTTCAGCTGCTTTCTGGAAACTTGGATTTCCCATCACCCTAATAAGAATTGCTCACTGTGCCAGAATTGATTGTACAAATAATGTGGTTTATGTTGAACACCTGCTTTCCTCTGGGGAGTCTAGAATTTGGGCACTTGCTAAGCAGTCCCCAATAAAAACTCTGGGCATTGAGCCTCTAATGAATTTCCCTTTCAGAAAACATTTCACATTGGCTGTCACATCTCATTCCTGCAGAAATTAAGTGTGCCCTGTGGTACTCCACTGGGAAAGGTTCCTTCGCAGACTTGCACCTGGTTCCCTGGGACTTTGCCCCATGAGCCTTTACCTTTGTTGATCTTGCTTTGTATCCTTTCATTGTAATAAATCACAGCCATGAGTATCACTGTATACTCCATGATTCCTCCTACCAAATCGGTGAAATTGGGAGTTGTCTTCAGGACCCCCAACACAGCTCACCTCTTCATCCAGTGAATATTAAGGTCCAATACATTTGCCAGGGCCTTCATTTCCAAACAATAGGGTTTTTTTGAAAAATGACAACAACAACATTAACCAGCATCAAGTTTTTGTCATACTGAATAAAAATTACCTTTCTAACAGGCTTAACCTGTCATTCTGATGAGGTTTTCCTGGTCAGGCTGTTTCCCAGATCTCTGAAGGCCTACCTTTGATCCTCTGTTCAGCAATGAGGGTGTTTCCTCAATGTCTTCCCCTCGTGTTTCCTTTGTTCCATTTGTCTCACTCCTCTGAACATCTTTTTTAGAGAATATATTTGCATGCAGTTGTAAGAGAACACAGAAGAGACCCTTGTACCTTTTATCCAGCTTCCTCCATTGTAACATTTTACATACCTTCAGTACAGTATCACAATCAGTATCTGCACACTGTTAGAATCCACCTATCTCATTCAGACTTCCCCAGTTTTATTTGCACATTGTGAGTGTATTAAGTTCTATACAGTTGTATCAGTTAAGGTTAATGTACCCACAACCTCAGTCAAGATACTGAACAGTTCCAACCACACAAGGACCCCTCATGATGTCCTTCATACCCACATCCGACCTCTTTTTCTCCTGAAAACCACTAATCTGTTCTCCACTTCTAAAACTCTGCCATTGAAAATGTTATATAAATGTACTCATACAGTAGGTAACCTTTGGGGATTGGTTTTTTTTTCACTCGCTACTATTCCCTGGAGATTCATCCAGGTTATGGTGCATATCTGTACTTTGTTTTCATTGCTGAGTAGTATTCCATGATATGGCTGTTTCACAGTTTGTTTATCCATACACCTGTTGAAGGACATCTGGGCTGATTCCAGTTTGGGCACTTACAGACAAAGCAACTATAAACATTTGTGTGCCGGCTTTTTTGTAAAAACAGCTTTTATTTCTCTGGAATAAATTGCTGGGTCAAATGGTAGGTGTATGCTCAGTTTGTTAGGAAGCTGGAAAATTGTTTCCCAGGGTGACTCTACCATTTTGCATTCTTACCAGCAATGTGTGAGTGATCCAGTTTCTCCTGCTATTGATTTTTTTATAACCCCAGATTCCCATTTTGAGCAACTGATAGATGTAGTTACAAGTCACTTCCAAACCATGTTACACATCTTGAAAATATTTGGGTGGGATGCTTCAACTGTATCCAGAGCTGTCCTCCCACAGCATTGCCACCTTTATTAGAATTGCTAGATTAATTGTCTTCTTCACCAGGCTATCAATTCTCAGAGTACAAGAACTGTGATGGTCTCATCTGCCATCCTATCCCCAATATCTAACACTGCCTGCACATAGTAGGTGCTCAATTCAATTATTGGTGGTTGAATGGGTAGTCCCAACCTTAAAAGCCCATTCCATACAGTATTCCAGGCAGCCTTTACAAACTAATTAAAGGTGACACGGGAATTAAAAATCTCCTTACCACCAGGCAATTAGTAAGCCTAAGTCAATGAGAAGGCAACACTCACCCACAGTGGTTGGACATGAATTTGTGTCTTATAAGTATTTCCAGATAATATATGTGCTGCTGAATTAATAATTTCTTCCAGAAGAGCAAATGGCTTATTGGCTGCCTCATTTTGCTTCCCATGAGGAAACCAACTCTTTATTAGAGTATGGGTGCAGAGACAGAGTAAATATATTCACATGTTCACTTGCAAAACTTAGATCTCCACACACATGCCCTACCTAACAACCTGGTTTAACAGTTTAATAATAGTCTCTAGAATGAATCATTTCTAACACAGTTGTTTCCTGGAATTCCAAATCCTATTTTGTGTTATTAAACTTCTTTTAATGGTAGGAGACATGCCATATTTCCAAAGGAAAGAATTCACTATCACCCTAGAAATGGAGAGATGTATACTTTAAAATGGTTAAAATGGGTAAATTTTATATTATATATATTTGCCGCAAGAAAAGGAAAGTAGAAGCTGGGCAGGAGAAATGAGTAGAATGGATGGTCAGCATTGGTTAAATCTATCTTTTGCCTAAACCAGAATTTAACCATGTGAAAACTTTGAACCCTTGTTTCTTCATGTATAAAATGTTAACCACAGTGAGAGATCACAGTTTGATGGGGGAGGGGAGGAGATGCATTTAATTGAATGCATGATATAATTCCTGACCAGGGCCTTGGACACTTATAATTAATCTGAGTGCCCAAACCCCAGGCCAGGAATTCATGTAAGGCAAGAATCAGACCTGGAAGCTGCTAATTCCTTCCAAGGAGGCCTGTGTCTTCCCATTCACCACTGATTCCAGAAGATTTCATATCCTTGTGAAAGCAAGATGAGTTAATAAATGAAAAGCACTTAGAAAAATGACTGGAAAATAGTCAGCATGTACACTAGGGTTCCCTGTCCAGAGAAACAAAACCAACGGGGTGTGTGTCTGTGTGTGTGTGTATGTGGGGGTGTGTGTGTGTGAGAGAGAGAGAGAGGTTTTAAAGAATTTGCACAGGCAATCATGGAGTCTAAGTCTGAAATCTGTAGGACCGGTCAGCAAGCTGGAGACCAGGCAAGAGTTGACGCTACAGCTTGAGTCCAAAGGCAGCCTGGGGGCAGAATTTTCTCTTCCTCGGGGATCACAGTCTTTCCACCTAAGGCCCTCAAATGCTTGGGTGAGGCCCACCCACATTATGGAGGGCAATCTCTTATATACAAAATCTACTGATTTAAAATGTTAGCTCATTCAAAAAGCACCTTCACGGTGACTTCTAGGCTTTATGACAAAAACCGGATGCCATAGCCCAGCTAAGTTAACATAAAATTAACCATCACTTCATGATATAGGTGGGATTCACTGAGCATAGGATTTGCTGCAGGTCTCAGAAGTCCTGAATTTTATACTCCTATCTCCAACTCACCCTGCTACCCTCTCCAAGATCTTTTCACTGAGCCCCTGCTCCATGCAAATAAACTCCAGTAAATCTGTCCTCCAAATTCTCCCATCCACCCCTTGTCTCTACAGGAGAGCCTTCCTAAGCTTCAGACCCACTAGGGGCTTCTTTTTTTTTCAGTTTTAAATGTAATGTTTATTTTTATTTTTTTCTTCCAAATTTTTATTTAAATTCTATTAGTTAACATACAGTGTAATATTGGTTTCAGGAGTGGAATTTAGTGATTCATCACTTACATGTAACACCCAGTGCTCATCACAAGTGCCCTCCTTAATACCCATCACCCATTTAGCCCACCCCCCACCCACCTCCCTCAATCAACCCTCAGTTTCTTTTCTATCATCTATTGTTAAGACTCTCTTGTGGTTTGTTTCTCTCTCTCTTTTCTCCCCCTTATCATATATTCATTTGTTTTGTTTCTTAAATTCCACATGAGTAAAATCATATGGTATTTGTACCCTCTAGTTTCATCTGCATTGTTGCAAATGGAAAGATTTCATTCTTTTTCAAGGCTGAATAATATTCCATTGTATATAAATATACATACCACATCGTCTTTATCCATTCATCAGTTGATGGATGTTTTGGATTTTTTTCCATAGTTTGGCTATTGTTGATAATGCTACTATAAACATTAGGGTGCATGTACCCCTTTGAATCTGTATTTTTTTTATCCTTTGTGTAAATACCTAGTAGTGCAATTGCTGGATTATGGATAATTCTATTTTTAACTTTTTGAGGAACCTCCATACTGTTTACCAAAGTGGCTGCACCAGTTTGCATTCCCACCAACATTGCAAGAGGGTTCCCCTTTATCCGCAACCTCAAGAACATCTGTTGTTTCCTGTGCTATTAATTTTAGCCATTCTGACAGGTGTGAGGTGGTTTTGATTTTTATTTCCCTGATGATGAGTGATGTTGAGCATCGTTTCATGTGACATCTGGATGTCTTCTTTGGAAAAATGTCTATTCATGTCTTCTGCCCATTTCTTAATTGGATTATTTGTTTTGGGGGATGTTGAGTTTCATAAGTTCTTTATAGATCTTGGGTACTAACCCTTTATCAGATATGTCATCTGCAAATATCTTCTTCCATTCTGTAGTCTGCCTTTTAGTTTGGCTTATTGTTTCCTTTTGCTGTGCAGAAGCTTTTAATCTTCATGAAGTCCCAATAGTTCATGTTTGCTTTTGTTTCCCTTGCCTCCTGTGACATGTCTAGTTAGAAGTTGTTACTGCCTGTGTTCTCCTCTGGGATTTTGCTGGTTTCCTGTCTCACATTTAGGCCTTTCATCCATTTTGAATTTATTTTTGTCTATGGTGTAATAGAGTGGCCCAGTTTCATCTTCTACATGTCACCGTCCAGTTTTCCCATTGCCATTTGTGAAAAGACTGTCTTTTTTCCATTGGATATTCTTTCCTGCTTTGTTGAAGATTAATCGACCATATAGTTGTGGGTCCATTTCTGGGTTCTCTCTTCTGTTCCATTGATCTATGTGTCGTTTTTGTGCCAGTGACATACTGTTTTAATGGCCACAGCTTTGTAATACAGCTTGAAGTTGGAATTGTTATGCCTCCACCTTTGCTTTTCTTTTTCAGGATGACTTTGGCTATTTGGGGTCTTTTGTGGCTCCATATACACCTTAGGATTGTGTGTTCTAGCTCTGTGGAAAAAACGTTGGCGGTATTTTGATGGGGATTACATTAAATATGGAGAATGTTTTCAGTAATGAAAACATTTTTACATAATTATTTGTTCTTCCAACCCATGAGCATGGGATGTTTTCCCATTTCTTTGGGTCCTCCTCAATTTCTTTCATAGGAGTTCTATAGTTTTGTTGTTTTTTTTTATTTTATTATATTATGTTAATCACCATACAGTACATCCCCAGATTCTGATGTAAAGTTTGATGCTTCATTAGTTGCGTATAACACCCAGTGCACCATGCAATACGTGCCCTCCTTACTACCCATCACCAGTCTATCCCATTCCCCCACCCCCTCCCCTCTGAAGTCTTCAGTTTGTTTCTCATAGTCCATAGTCTCTCATGTTTCATTCCCCCTTCTGATTACCCCCCTTTNCCTCAATTTCTTTCATAGGAGTTCTATAGTTTTTAGAGTACAGATCTCTTACCTCTTTAGATAGGTTTATTCCTAGGTCACTTACAGTTTTTGGTGCAATTGTAAATGGGATCCATTCCTTGATTTCTTTTTCTGCTGCTTCATTATTGCTGTATAAANTTTAGAGTACAGATCTCTTACCTCTTTAGATAGGTTTATTCCTAGGTCACTTATGGTTTTTGGTGCAATTGTAAATGGGATCCATTCCTTGATTTCTTTTTCTGCTGCTTCATTATTGCTGTATAAAAATGCAACAAATTTCTGTACATTGATTTTATATCCTGTGACTTCACCAAACTCATGTATTAGTTCTACCAACTTNAAATGCAACAAATTTCTGTACATTGATTTTATATCCTGTGACTTCACCAAACTCATGTATTAGTTCTACCAACTTTTTGGTGGTCTTTTGGGTTTTCTAAATAGAGTATCATATCCTCTGTGAAGAATGAAAGTTTGACTTCATCCTTGATGATTTGGATGTCTTTTATATCTTTTTGCTGTCTGATTGCTGAGGATAAGGCTTCCAGTACTACGTTGAACAACAGTGGTGAGAATGGACATCCCCGTCTTGTTCCTGACCTTAGAGGAGAAGTTCTCAGTTTTTCCCCATTAAGGATGATATTAGCTAAGGGCCGTTCATATATGGCCTCTATGATGTTGAGGTATGTTCCATCTATACTTACTTTGCTGAGGGTTTTTATCAAGAATGGATGCTGTATTTTGTCAAATGTATTCTCTGCATCTATTGAGAGTATCATATGGTTCTTATCCTTTCTTTTATTAATGTGGTGAATCACACTGATTGATATGTGAATATTGAACCACTTAAATATTATTAAGTGAATGAATCCCACTTAATCCTGGTGAATAATTCTTTTAATGTACTGTTGGATTCAATTTACTAGTATCTTGTTGACAATTTTTGCATCCATGTTCATCAGGGATATTGGTCTTTAATTCTCCTTTTTAGTGGGGTCTCTGGTTTTGGAATCAAGGCAAGGCTAGCCTCATAGAAGGAGTTTGGAAGGTATCCTTCCATTTCTATTTTTTGGAACAGTTTGAGAATACATATTAACTCTTCTTTAAATGTCTGGTAAAATTCCCCTGGGAAGCCATTTGACCCTAGACTTTTTTTCTTTGGAGATTTTTGATTACTGATTCCATTTCTTT
>NW_023179820.1:6350285-6368260 GCF_002007445.2 Ailuropoda melanoleuca
AATTAAAACTTCAAAACTTGGAAAGTTGTCCACCAGTGTTATAAAGAGGAGCATGACTGTCTACTGAAATGTATTCCCAAAGGAAGTAGAGAACCAAGTGTTCTGAAATGTGGGATTAACAAGTCTCCAGATGCGTTATGATAGAAGCTACATACCTGGCGCTGTGCTATGGGCTTTCCTTGGCCAATCTCATTAAACCTCCCAAGAGACATGAGTCAGTTTTGTTACCATTAGCATCATCATGAACATCATCATCATTTCTGATGAAGGATCTGAAGCTCAGAGAAATTAGGTCAAATTTCCAAGATTCCGAAGTTATTCATTGGTAGAGCCTGGATTTAAACCCAGCCAGTCTATACTCTGACCACACTGTACTACCTCTTTTCACACATCTTCAAGTATTTCTAAGGAATGTCAACTGTAGCTAGCTTTCTGGTTCACATCTAGTGTTTTTGTTGTAATTGTTAAATCGTTACTATCTTATACCTGAACTAATATATCCAATGTCAATTATAACTTAATAAAAGAAAAATCCAAAACATTAAGGAAAAAAAAGTGATGAAGCCTGTTTCTCCACATTGACTCTGAGTTGACCTCATGACTTTGGGACAATAGAAGGAGTGACATTGTACCAGGTTTGGGACTAAGTCTTAAGTGTCCTTGCATATTTCTACCCACTCTCTTGGAAGCCCGCTCTAGCTATCATGTGAACAAACCCAGCTAGCCTGCTAGATGATGGGACATGTCCCCCACCTTGCCAGCTGACAGCCTGACAACACTAGACATGTAAGTGGGGCCATCCCAAGTCATCCAAGGTTGGCCATCATCCTGACCCACTGGGCGATGCAGGCACATGAGTGCACCCAACTGAGATCAGCCAGGCCTGACTCAGATCAGCAGAATTTCCAAGTTGACCCAGAGACCCATGAGTATTGATATGTGGTTGTTTTTTCAGACACTTAATTTCAGAGTGATTTGTCACACAACAGTAGATATTGTGATATAGAAATATAATCAGAACTATTGAAACAGGCTCAAAAATAAGAACTCTGCTGGTGCCACCTCCTTCCCTCCTCCCTTTCCATTTTTGGTTTTTCCCCCTGTGGCTCTGGTTAGAGATTTCTAGACACCTTGCAATGACAAGACAANTGTGGCTCTGGTTAGAGATTTCTAGACACCTTGCAATGACAAGACAATACACTGGGGATGCAGGAGTGGGCATTGGTGGGGGGCAAGTGTTGAGTTCTGTCACCTGCTCTGGACTGCCAACCTCTGAACATTATGTGAGACAAATAAAACCTTTTATTTATTCAAAAAAATGAACGGATAANAAATGAATGGATAGAGAAGATGTGATGTACCTATATACAACAGAATATTACTCAGCCTTAAAAGAGAATGAGATCTTGGCATTTGTCACAACCTGGATAGACTTTTTCAGGCAGAGAAAGACAAATACCATATGATTTACTTATTATGTGGAATCTAAAACCAACAAAAGGAAAAAAAAATAGAAACAGACCCATAAATAGAGAGAATAAACTGTTGGTTGTCAGAGGGAAGGGGATCAAAAGTATAGACAAAATGGGTGAAGCCAAGTGGGAGGTACAGTCTTCCAGTTATGGAAGGAATAAGTCAACAGGATGAAAGGCACAGCATAGGGAATATAGTCAACGGTATTGTAATAGCGTTGTATGGTGACAGACCGTAGCTACACTTGTGGTGAGCATAGCCTAGCACATAGAGATGTTGAATCACCATGTTATACACCCGAAGCTAATGTAACCATGTATGTCAACTATGCTTCAGTTAAAAAAACAAATCAAATCAAAATCATTACAATTAATGATTAATATTTTATGTCAATTACACCAATTTAACTTCAGTGTTAACTGTTTAAGCTTTGATAAATAGATAGCCACCTAAACTGTGCTATTTTAAAACTTCAGTCATTTATGCATCAAAGCTAGTAGCTAGTATCCATGGGGAGACTTTATCTTTATCCTGGGAGGAGTAATTTTATGATCAATTTTGCTCATACAGGTACAAGCCAATGGTGAAATAAAACAAATGCACATGCTTCCGACTATGTTTATTTTATTATGCTTAAATATGGAAAAACCACTGTTGTGGTGGAATTCTTCTCTATAGGGATGAATATGAGGTAAGAAGATTTGGATTTCCCACTGACAGACGTGTTGTCAGGGAGTTGGCGCCCATGTGTTCCATGGGGAGGAAAACCATGATTAGAAGACACATGCCCCCATCCCTGCCACCTGGAGGAGGCATTCAGGAGAAAGGGGGTGGGGTGGGTAAAGAAGGATTCTGAGAGTGCAGGCTGTGACTAGGAGAACAGCGAGGTGTGAACCATCTCCTTCTCTGGGTTATACTCCCACTGTGTCATCTCCTAGCCTCCACACCAGCCCTGTGCTCACTTGCTCTGTCTTGTGGACTAAGGGGGTGGGACCAGTTCAGTACCTGGGATGGGGATACAATGGATGGAGAGATTCACAGAGACAGTGACATCATGAGTGACCAGAGATGGAAGGCAAACAGCTAGAAGTCACCGGCAGCAAGAAGGAACAAGTAACAACCAGGAAAAAACCCTCACCACAGCCCAGGACCTTCAGAGACACTATTTGGAATGGGACTGAACTTGCTGCAGTCATGTAAGATGGGGACTCAATTATTTTGTTTAGAAATTAATGGGGAAGGGGCATCAAGGTAGCTCAGTCAGTTAAGCATCTGCCTTCTGCTCTGGTCATGATCTTAGAGTCCAGGGATTGAGCCCCACATCAGGTTCCCTGCTCAGAGGGGAGTCTGATTCTCCCTCTCCCTCTGCCATTCCCCCCCCTCGCTTGTGCTCTCTCGCTCTCTCTCTTTCTCACTGCCTCTCAAATGAATAAATAAAATCTTAAAAAAAAAAAAGAAATTAACAGGGAAGGTGAGTCCCAAGGGCTGGAGAGGTATGCAGAGGTACATATAAAGCACAAGTTTTGGGGGAGAAGCCTAATAATAATAATAATTAAAAGTTGATAAACAAATTTGAGATTAAAAGCAATAAGTTTCAATATATTTTCAGATGTGTGACTGGAAAATAAGATTTTTAGAATTGAGTTTCCTCTAAAGCAATAATACTACTCCAGAATTCACTGCAATAACAAAATTCTCCTAAGTTATTGCTTTATTAAAGTATAATGTATATCCCTGAGGAACTCTACAATGGCATTATGGCTAACATCCCCATTTAGCTCTCATTTTCATTTGGCATTAATGACTACAGCTATGAGATAGATAATTTATAACTCAAAAATATTATGATTAGTCATTCTGGATTGTTTTATTAATGTGTCAAGACACTATGTGCAAATAAGAAATTGACTTTTTGTCTTAATTCCTCCCAAACTGGAATCACTCAAGGCACAGGGTTTTGCTGTTGGAAGGATGATTTAAATAATGGACAGTTCACCCAATGTCCTTTCACAGTGGAGGCTGAGAGTGTGAAAGCACATCGAAAAAAAAAAAGGAGAGAGAAAGAGAAGCAATTAGAAACAAAACTGTTTGTTTTCAGAGAGCAATGTGAAAGACTGAGTAAATAAACAAATGTCCCCTTTACTGTTCCTGCATAACTGCTTGGAACACTTCATATAGTTTTTAGAAAAGTGACAAATCTTCATTTGGAAAGGTCTTTGAAATGAGGATAGGACAAGGTGTTGGAGGGTGCCAGGTTTCAGATGTAAGAAGACAGCTACACAGTTTTGCCCATTTGCTGTTGAACACTTTGCCACGTTGTCTCCAAGGTTCCTACTGCTCTGCTTTCTCTGGTTCCGTGTCTGCTCCGTTTAAGGCAAACACAGTCCGGACCCCTCCTTGCTGAAAACAGTCCTGCAAATTGGAATTGTCTAATAGCACGCTTCCTCAATGTGACAGCCAAGATTTGAGATGGGAGAGGAAGGGCTCCCAGACCATGTTGTGTCTCAGGAGCACCTAGACGGTTTCCATTAGCGACCACCTGATCTGCCTTGAGACACATGCATTGACCAGGCCCATAGGTAATGATTTAACTTCCGCTGCTACCACTTGCTGAGAGCCCTCAGGGGGCCTGTCAGCACCAGCTTTAAGCTACAAGTGGTGAAATAAAGCAA
This sequence comes from Ailuropoda melanoleuca, assembly GCF_002007445.2. Lineage (NCBI taxonomy): Eukaryota > Metazoa > Chordata > Mammalia > Carnivora > Ursidae > Ailuropoda > Ailuropoda melanoleuca. Next base: position 6,354,431 of record NW_023179820.1, read on the forward strand.
TAACTTAGGAGACTTTTAACTGCATCCTACCACCTCTCAGAACGGGCAGGTCTCATTCTCCTCCCAACCCTTCTGTAAAGGAACTGTGAAGGCAATCGCTTGCACAGTAAGGTAAAAGGGCGAAGAGGGTCACATTTTAAATGCCCATCTCATCCAGAGTGTGCCTTCCTTTACAAGCCGGGAACAGGTTCACAGATTCAGTGGGCGATGTTTGTTGTGCCTTCTGAGAGTCAGACAAAAATGAAATTCTAATACCAGATTATATCAGAAAGAATCTTATGAGCAGCCTCTTCCGTTCTTGGTTATATGGTTCCCAAATTTACCCAACACTTGGGAGGTTTTAAATTCTCTTTTGCCTTCCTCAAGTTAGGTTCCAGGCAAGGGGGAAAAAAAGACATTTGAACACAAATCAAAGGAAGCCTGAATTAGCCTCACTGGATGCCGAACATACAGGTACATAAAGTATAACAGATCATCATTTTAGCTGGGGTTGAAGCCACGATGCTTTCCCTCATGGTCAGAGCATAAGGAAGGTACACTAAAAGGAGAATTAGATAAATCATTTGTACAAACTTCCTATTAACGGAAACATTTATGTTTTTTCTATATCGAGCAAGCACACACTGGCAAAGTTAGAGGGAAGGCAAAAAAATTTAGATGAATGTGAAATAATTGAGAACACAGAGCTTTTAACCTTAAAAAGAGGTCTCACTAGCTCATAATATGAAAACACATAGCTGATTTTTTCCTCAAACATTGTGTTTTATTTTATTGAGGTGTAACTGTCATAGAACATTGTATCCATTTCCAGTATACAACATAATGATTTGGTATTTGTATATATCACAAAATAATCACCACAATAAGTCTAGTTAACATCTGTCACCATACGTACTTATAAATTCCTGTTCCTATGATGAGAACTTAATTTTAAGATAAGCAAATGAGCCTCCTGCACATAAAGTCCAGGCGCCTCTCCATCAGCTATTCTGTACTGGACCCTGGAGCGGTGAGCGCCTGCACATGAGCCCTTTGGAAGGCATTTCTCAGCTCTCTATGGCCCTGCGGGGCTTGTGGACACATAGGCTTTTAAACCTGCTGTTCTGGGAGCTTGTCTCTCAGGCGCGGGCCTTATAAGTTAAGGTACCCCATGAGGGGTTCAAATTCTATTCTCTTCAGGGAGAAGCTCAGGTTTTGAGTTTTCTCTCAACTGTGGGTCACACTGCCAGGGGTGCAGTTTATGGTAAGATTGCCTGTTAGCCTCCCCTACTTGCTTCGAAACTAATAGCATTAGTTTCAGGAGTACCCATACTGATTCAACAATTCTATACATTATAAATTGTCCTCATGGTAAGTGTGGATATGGATTTTTTTTTCATGTGCCGAATGTGTGGGCGTCACTCAGCTAGCTTTAGGATTTTTTTCAGAGGAAATTGTTTTATGTGTATCTGCAGATTGAATGTGTCCATGGAAGGAGGTGAGTTCAGGATCTTCCGAAACAGCCATTTGAACCAGATCTCCATAACTGATTTTTTTACATGAGAATGGCCATCCTTGAGCAAACGACTTCATTTGAACATCTCAGTAAGCTAAAAAAGACTGGAAAAATGAACAGCAAAAGTTTTTCGGGGGCACCTGGATAGCTCAGTTGGTTAAGCATCTGCCTTCTGCTTAAGTCATGATCCCCAGAGTCCTGGGGTGGAGCCCCCAGACTGAGACCAGGCTCCCTGCTCAGTGGGGAGCGTGCTTCCACCCCTCCCCCTGCTCCTTCTCTCTGGGTCACTCTCCCTCTCAAATAAATAAATAAAATCTTTTTTAAAAAATAAATAAATAAACAGCAAAAGTTTTTAATCCATTTTAATGGATGTATTTTAAAATCTAATAGGCAATTAAAGGGTGCTGTTTTTTCAGATTTTAAATTTTAAATTAATTTAATTTAAAATATTCTAGAACCCACATTAGAAAAGGAAAAATAAAGCAGCTGAAATTATTTTTAATAATATAGTTTAATTAATTCAATATAATAAAAATATCATTTCAAGGTATAATCAATATACAAATTATTAATAAGATATTTTATGCTCTTTCTTCCAAACTAAGTCTTTGAATTTGGTGCATACATTACACTTACAGCACATCTTATTTGGACCAGCCACAGCTGCTGTACTCAGTAGCCACTAGCCAGTGGCTACCCTTTTAGAAGTGCAGCCCAGATGATTAAAGCAATCCGTAAAATAACATAGACTTCACTAGTGTTCAAATCTTAGATGCAACTGTTAACTACATTAATTACACAAATGTGTTCCTTTTGTTTAAAATGAACAGAAATAATGATTCCTGACATTGTCATTTTGCAAACTATAAAGTACATTTGCTTTGAGAATATTTAATTCCATCAGATAAAGAAATTTATAGTTGGTCAAACAGGTACAACTTTTAAGATGGTTTAAATTGATAAGAAGCTAGTAAGCAACAAGTTCATTGAACATAAACAGAAATCACAATGTGTGTTACACGTAAGATAAGTAGTTAATAAATAGATCTTGTGTGCTATATCTAGATAGGTGAAAGTTCCAAGATATATCTAATATTCATGAGGCACTTCAGTACTAAATATTCATAATACAATAAATATACAAAAACCCCAGCGAACAGGATATACTAAATACACATGAGTTCTTAATAATCATGAGGTCTTCATCTGGCAGCTCGTTGGCAGCCTGTCCTGGCCCCAGGTGATAAGCATTGAGTGCCCCAGTATTCTGAGAGTGTGCCCTATCCTAAGTGCGCTAACTTGCCTTTTTATTTCCCATGCTTCTCACTGTGATTTAAATTGATAGAATAAACCATGTAATTGAGACATTTTAATTTGGTCTATGAGCACTTCTGTTCTGTGACCTCTGGACCAGCTTGCCTGGAAGGGCATTTGAGTGATTTTCCACATACCACAAACAACGCTTCCTCACCCAATACAGGAAGTGGGTGTGCAACACCACTTCTTCATGAAGTGCAGCTGATAAAATACTGTGATCATTAAATGAGCCAGAGAGATTTATAAGAATTTGGAAGCCCATATACAAATAAATTCCAACCAAAATTCAGTTAGAAACTGGTGACCGCCTTATGTAAAAAACAGATTTTTAAAAAAGATTTGTTTATTTATTTGACAGAGAGAGAGCACAAGCAGGGGGAGCAGCAGAGGGAGAAGCAGGCTCTCTGCTGAGCAGGGAGCCGGATGCCGGGCTAGATCCCAGGACCTTGGGATCATGACCTGAGCCAAAGGCAGATGCTTAACTGACTGAGCCACCCAGGAGCCCCTGTAAAAAGCAAATTTTGTAGCTTCTTCTCCCCTTCTCTCTTCTTCCTAAACCCCCACCTACCAGCATCTATATGGCATAGTGATTGAGTGCATGGGGATGGAAAACTGTATGGACTCACTTTCCCAGCAAGCTTTGTGAAAGGAAAAACTGTTTTTGTACTCACTCAACACTTCTGACACCAAATGTATGGGGTTTTTTCCCCACACTGACATTCTCTGACATCAGCTGGGTGTCCTACAATTCAATTCAATTCTGATACTATTTACCTTGAGTTAACATCAGATCCCACGGGCTAAGGGCTCAGCCCCACGAGACTCCCCCCCAGCTTCAGATACCAATCACAGGTGATGAGTCGCCAGGTTAACTACACTTCAGTCCAACTTGGCTGAAAATCAGAGGTTCCCAAGACCCCCTCTTTAACTTTTAATAATTTGCTGGAATAATTCACAGAACTCAGGGAAAGCCTTACTTACATTCACTGGGACATTATATAATAAAGGATACAATAAAGGACACAAATGAACAACCAGATGAAGAGATAGGGAGAGCTCAGTCCGGAAGGGTTCTCAGCACAGGAGCTTCTGTCCCCATGGAGTTGGGATGCACCACCCTCCCAGTATATGGATGTGTTCAACAACCCAGAAGTTCTCCGAAACCTGAGCTGTAGGGTTTACAGCGGCTCCATCATGCATGTGTAAATGGTTATCAACTCATTCTCTAGCTCGTCTCTCCTCCCTACAGGGTTGGGGCTGGTGCTGAAATGTCAAAGCTTCTAATCATGGCTTGGCCTTTTTAGTGGCCAGCCCCCATCAGGAGCCCACCAAGAGTTGCCTCATTAGAACAAAGGATGTTTCTATCACCCAAGAAATTCCAACAGATTTAGGAACTCTGTGGAAGATGCTCCTATCACTTCCATCACTCAGGAGATTAAAGAAGTTTTAGGAGCTCTCTGTCAGGAACTGGAGTCCAAGACTAAGTATTAGCAGGAACCAGGACAGAGACATTATATATATTTCTTATTATTTCACACCATGAGATCTTGAGCAAGCTTCTTTACTAAGCTTCAGTTCTTGGGTATGAAATGAAAGCAAAGGTAATAGCCACTTCATAAAACTGTTGGAAAGATTAAATAATGGAATTTGTACAAACTTCTGGCACTTTAATAAGTGTATTCCTACACAAGAACACAAGTGGGCAATCAGCATGTTATCTCCATTACTTGAAGTCTTCTTTAATATATTTCAATAAAGTTTTACAATTTTATCACTAAAGGGTAAATCAATAGAATGGCACAAAGTTAAGAGGAGAAATATGGCTGTATCAAGTTTAGAGAGGACTTCAGCAAACCAGGATCCATACATTGCTGGTGGACGTCATATACATTGCCAGATCCGTTCTGGAACACACTTTAGCTATAGTTTTGAAGTTGAACATAAACATACTGCAGAGTCCACCAATTCCAAGTTTGTGCCCTAGAGCCATGGTTCTCACAGTGTGCTCTGGCAGACACTGGGGTCCCTAAAGACATGTTCAAGTGGTCCTCCAGGCAAAATTATCTTCATAATAATTTTAAGACAAATTTGCCTTTTTCACTGCATTGACATTTGCACTGGATCGATGGTGGGATAATCACGGTGCTTAGCGCAAATCGAAGCAATGGCACGAACCACACTAGCAGGCATGATGTTCATCATGGCCAAGCACTTGCAGCTAACAAATAAAAGGCCAGTTTCACATAAGCGTTTCACCTCATTGATGAAGGGGTAAAAGTTGTTCATTTTACTAAATCTCAGCCCTTCAGTGCATGTCTTTTTAATCCTCTATGTGACTAACCGGGAAGCATAAAGCACTTACGCTGCATGCAATGGTTTCATTAATCAAAATTCCTTTCAAAACAGAACTAGCTGTTTTCTCATGAAACACTGATTTCATTTGAAAGCATGTTGACACATTTTCAAAAATCACCCAGTGAGCCTGTCACTTAAAAATAAAAGTAAATGATAATAGTTGTTGCAAATAATCAAATTGGACCTTTCAAGCAAAAATTAAAACTGTAGAAATTTTGCTTCTGCTACCATGCACCCTACAGTTCCCCAATATTTAAAGCCTTTTCTAGTGAGATTAGGCATGATATAAATTAACATAATTTTTTTGGTATTGTTAATGAAACGTGTCAACATTTGGAAGATCTGCATACCTCAGTGAACTAATATTTTCAAAATGACTGGTAGATGAAGATAATGTTCGGGTATAAGATCCACTCAAAATGCAATGTACTTTGATGAAATAGAATGTAAAAGGGTTCTTTTAAAAAAGAACCTCCCCTTTAGTTTTGGTGCCATATCAAAATATCCACAATTCTCAAAAAAGTTTTTTAAGATTTTTTCCTTTTACCATGGAAAGCTGGATTTTCTCCATTATACTTCAACCAAAACAACGAATCGCAACTGACTGAATACAGAAGTTGATAAGAGAATCCAGCTTCCTTCTCTTCAGACAGATATGCAAGAGAATTTGTAAAAATGTAAAACAATGCCACTCTTCTCACTATTTTTTGTTTTGAAAAATAGTTATTTTCAGGGCACCTGGGTGGCTCAGTTGGTTAGGCGCCTGACTTCAGCTCAGGTCATGATGTCAGGGTCCTGGGATTGAGCCCCATGTTGGGCTCCCTTTCAGCGAGGAGTCTGCTCGTCCCTCTCCCTCTGCCCCGCCCCCTGTGTGCATGTGCGTGCTCTCTCTCTCTTAAATAAATAAATGAAATCTTTTTTAAAGATTTTAAAAAGTTATTTTCGTTAAAATGTTATTCATGTTAACATGTAAAGATGTAGGATACTTATTTTAAATGACTTCGATATTTTTAAATCATTCCTGTTCATTTTTGGTATGGTAAATATCAATAGATGCAACCTAGAGGTTAAGAAAGCAGGAACTCAGCTAAAACCATCAATGTGGATCAATCCTTGGAAAATGATTTATATCTGAAAAATATGTTGCAGATGAATACTTATAATGTAATTCCATTTATATAAAATGAAAAATCGGGCAAAACTGAATATATTGATTAGGGAAACTTCTGGAGTAAACCATAAAGAAAGGTGGAACTGCTAAACACAAAATTCAAGGTGGTGGTTACCTTGAAGACTAGGGAGGAGGAGGGGTTACCCAGAGGCCCAGGGCTCCTTAAGCTAATGGGTACAGAGGGGAGGTGCCTAAGTGTTGTTCTTATTATTGCTATATTATTTATTTTTTTTAAAAATCTATGTAAATAAATGTTGTATATACCCAATTTCGATAAACAAAAACGTTATGGCTCAAAGACAAAGAGACATCAGACCCCATGCAGGCAAAGGGGTTATGTTGGTTCCTAGCACTCCAGCTACATTATTAGGAAGGCAGAAAACGCTAATGCCTTCTGCTCGGCTGCCCAGACAGTGGCATTTTCAGGCCCTTGTTTTACAGACAAGTGAGCTAGGTCAGGGGATGCTCCAGGAACAAGGGTAGCCCTGGGTAACAGAAGAAAACCCATGTGACCAGTCACCGAGAACATGCGGAATAAACACCCTTTGGTGGCTCCTAATATTGGCCTCCCCTGTGGTTTAGAGAAAATAAATAGTAGAACAATTATGACCTCAAAGCAGCCTCTTTCCACAGAGAAAGTGGTCCCTTCAGTGTTGTGGAAGGAGGTGCGGTACCGGGCAAGCCCTGCTGGGCTCACCTGCAGGCTGGAGTACTGTGTAGTGAGCAGAACCCTGCCACCCCACCCCCCCTCGCTGGTGGCTTACTCAGAGTTTGGACAGATCCAAGAACCTTATTGCCTGCAGCATTTGTTTGAGTTGAGGCCAAAACAGTTAGTTCCTGGGCTGAAAAGCTTTTCTATGAACTCAACAAATGAGCTTTACCTCACATTCTACCAGGCACATTCCAGAGACTTCCAGGCCAGGAGCCACGTCAACAAGGTGCTACCCTCCCACTCCCTACTACTCACACTAAGGCCAGGGACAGGAGAGGAGATGTGCAGAGATGGAATGAGAGGCTAAGGCAGTCCTCAGCATTGCCAAGGTGACAGTGCAGCATGTCCTGGGCTGGGCCAGCGTGTTGGAGCACCTGTCAAGCCTCCTCTCCATGGAAACAACATTGCCTTCCCGATCCCCACTCAGCTGGCTCCCATCTGGACCCTCAGAAGCTCAGAGCTTCCCAGAGTGCAGGGCTGGGCCCATTTTACCCGCCTCACTGCTGTCTCATGCTCTGTTATCATGTGCTTTTGTGAACTGCACCCTGCCTGGTTGCAAAGGAGCTCCTTGTTTTGAGCTGGATAGTCAAAAGAACAAAAAGGACGACAAGAAAGTTAGTAAGTGTTGCTTAGCAGCAAAGAATCCAAACAAGCCAGTGTGATTAGAATAGATTATCACAGAAAGGATCATTCCCCGAGATCATGGAGACAAATTACCGATCTCAGATGGGCTAGAGGCAGACAGGCTTGAAAGCAGGGGACAGAATAAAATGAGTGATGGAAATTCTATATAAAAAAAGGAGCAAAACTTTATCTCCTGGTTAAACTCCTCAGATTTTCAGCTGGGGACTTTCTCACACGTCATGCATGCTGGAAGCCTCAGCTGTTATTGATGCTGTGTGTCTGGTCACACTTCAAGGAATGCAAAAACTGGCAGGGTTTCAAGCACTAAGGGATGGGATTTATTTAACACTTCTACAAGCTCTAGTTGAAGGTCATATAAATATTATTTCATGTATTCCTAATAACAGCACTGTGAGGTGGGTACTCTTAATNTAAATCATTCCTGTTCATTTTTGGTATGGTAAATATCAATAGATGCAACCTAGAGGTTAAGAAAGCAGGAACTCAGCTAAAACCATCAATGTGGATCAATCCTTGGAAAATGATTTATATCTGAAAAATATGTTGCAGATGAATACTTATAATGTAATTCCACTTATATAAAATGAAAAATCGGGCAAAACTGAATATATTGATTAGGGAAACTTCTGGAGTAAACCATAAAGAAAGGTGGAACTGCTAAACACAAAATTCAAGGTGGTGGTTACCTTGAAGACTAGGGAGGAGGAGGGGTTACCCAGAGGCCCAGGGCTCCTTAAGCTAATGGGTACAGAGGGGAGGTGCCTAAGTGTTGTTCTTATTATTGCTATATTATTTATTTTTTTTAAAAATCTATGTAAATAAATGTTGTATATACCCAATTTCGATAAACAAAAACGTTATGGCTCAAAGACAAAGAGACATCAGACCCCATGCAGGCAAAGGGGTTATGTTGGTTCCTAGCACTCCAGCTACATTATTAGGAAGGCAGAAAACGCTAATGCCTTCTGCTCGGCTGCCCAGACAGTGGCATTTTCAGGCCCTTGTTTTACAGACAAGTGAGCTAGGTCAGGGGATGCTCCAGGAACAAGGGTAGCCCTGGGTAACAGAAGAAAACCCATGTGACCAGTCACCGAGAACATGCGGAATAAACACCCTTTGGTGGCTCCTAATATTGGCCTCCCCTGTGGTTTAGAGAAAATAAATAGTAGAACAATTATGACCTCAAAGCAGCCTCTTTCCACAGAGAAAGTGGTCCCTTCAGTGTTGTGGAAGGAGGTGCGGTACCGGGCAAGCCCTGCTGGGCTCACCTGCAGGCTGGAGTACTGTGTAGTGAGCAGAACCCTGCCACCCCACCCCCCCTCGCTGGTGGCTTACTCAGAGTTTGGACAGATCCAAGAACCTTATTGCCTGCAGCATTTGTTTGAGTTGAGGCCAAAACAGTTAGTTCCTGGGCTGAAAAGCTTTTCTATGAACTCAACAAATGAGCTTTACCTCACATTCTACCAGGCACATTCCAGAGACTTCCAGGCCAGGAGCCACGTCAACAAGGTGCTACCCTCCCACTCCCTACTACTCACACTAAGGCCAGGGACAGGAGAGGAGATGTGCAGAGATGGAATGAGAGGCTAAGGCAGTCCTCAGCATTGCCAAGGTGACAGTGCAGCATGTCCTGGGCTGGGCCAGCGTGTTGGAGCACCTGTCAAGCCTCCTCTCCATGGAAACAACATTGCCTTCCCGATCCCCACTCAGCTGGCTGCCATCTGGACCCTCAGAAGCTCAGAGCTTCCCAGAGTGCAGGGCTGGGCCCATTTTACCCGCCTCACTGCTGTCTCATGCTCTGTTATCATGTGCTTTTGTGAACTGCACCCTGCCTGGTTGCAAAGGAGCTCCTTGTTTTGAGCTGGATAGTCAAAAGAACAAAAAGGACGACAAGAAAGTTAGTAAGTGTTGCTTAGCAGCAGAGAATCCAAACAAGCCAGTGTGATTAGAATAGATTATCACAGAAAGGATCATTCCCCGAGATCATGGAGACAAATTACCGATCTCAGATGGGCTAGAGGCAGACAGGCTTGAAAGCAGGGGACAGAATAAAATGAGTGATGGAAATTCTATATAAAAAAAGGAGCAAAACTTTATCTCCTGGTTAAACTCCTCAGATTTTCAGCTGGGGACTTTCTCACACGTCATGCATGCTGGAAGCCTCAGCTGTTATTGATGCTGTGTGTCTGGTCACACTTCAAGGAATGCAAAAACTGGCAGGGTTTCAAGCACTAAGGGATGGGATTTATTTAACACTTCTACAAGCTCTAGTTGAAGGTCATATAAATATTATTTCATGTATTCCTAATAACAGCACTGTGAGGTGGGTACTCTTAATTATAACCCTTTTATGAAAGCAGAAACTGCAGCACAGAGAGGTTAAGTTGTTTGCCCTAGGTCACAGAGCTAAGGAGCAGCAAAGCCAGGACTCGAGCCCAGGCTCCACAGCCCAGGCTCTTACCATACCACTTCGGCAAAGGACAGAAAAAAAGTGTGATGATGCGCAGTGAGGGTGGAGGTGGGCAAGCAGTTCCCTGGTGCGACATCAGACATCAGACTTGTACAGGGCACAAGTCCCTGGGTGTTAGGATGCCTGTTTGATGCCCACAAATGCTTCTGACTGTGTCCCCAGATGGTAAACAGTGAGGAACTCCCTGCGTGAAGCAAGTGGAGCATATCTGACAAGCTTCACTCGGCTGGACACAAAGACCCTAATCATGAACATGCAGACTCTTTGCCTTCCAGCTGCTGTGACCTGGTAAGGACCCTGGACCTCCACCCTGGCCTTTTGAGCACAGTCATCCCACTCACCCACCCCTGCTGGGAGCCCAAAGCAAACCCCACAGGCGGTGCCTGATCCCAGGTACCCTGTATCTCCTTCCTGATTTTCAGTCTCTGGGCTTCGAGAGCTGAATTTCCTATACATGTTTCCCTGGTTCTTTGAAGATCCGTTTAGACTGCATTGCCTAGCTTTTGTGATCTGTCCCCGGTGCCCCATCTTTCCCAATTCTACCTAACCTCTTAATGACACTGCACCTGCAGAACACCTCCACCCCTCCCCACTGCTGCCCTGGGGTCCCCAAAGCACATGTAAGGAAGCAGATGAGACAGCTGTGATGTTATTGAAGACGCTCCAGGTCCCAAGTCTGGGCATGATGGGCTCTATTTTATGTTTATGCTAGAAATTACTACTAGAATATAATGTGTACTTCCTAACTCACCTTAATTTGTCTGTGTTATTTACCAGCATAAATAATTGGTCTTTACGAGTTGTTTGCTTATGTGTGAAACTGATGAACAAGGAGCTGTCAGAGCATTTCCAAGAATCTCAAGCCAGAATGAAAGGCTTCGGCCAAGACCCTGTCGTCTTCACTCCACTTTTGTCCGTCCTTGGGTCTTTCAGCTGAAAACTGGAAGGAGGCAGGGACACAACCCAGCCACCCCACACTCTTCTGTCTGTTTGCCCCATTTTTTCCTTCTGTGCTCTGCCAGCTTTTCTTCCTCTATCGTGAAGATTGACTCGATGATTCAGATGATGTCAATCTTCAAAGCACCTCTGAAAGTGTACGAAAATGCTGCTTTCCACTCTGCTTTCAATTTGTCCAGATGTGCACATAAAAGCAAGCAAGTGAGAGTGCAAAGTGTCATTTTCATGCCATCTCCTTCCCTGAAAGCAAGAGCAGAGCCTTCAATGTGGGTCAAGATTCTAGAAAAAAACAAACCTGCGGTTGGAAATGACATTTCACAATGTCCACCCACAGATCAGTGACCCAAACAAGGCCATGATATTCAACTCCAGAAACCCATTTTCGTTCATGGAAATTTGTTAAAGAATCCATCTGTGTTTTATCCACCTAAATTAGTGAGCGAAGCAATGTAATTGCTGAGTGGTATTGAGAAAGCGGATATTGGCAGGTAACTGGAAAACAACCACTCAGCTTGAAAATTTAGGTCATGAGAAAGTGTAGAATAGACAATTATAGGCCAGTGAATGCTTAAAGATAATGGCTTCCAAATCTCATTCTAAACTGAATTATGAGTGATAGTGGCAGAACACCATGCAATATTGAAAGCCTCTCTCATAAGGAGCCGGCCCCAAAAACTTGCTGCTGGTTACTGGTGTAAGCAACTGAGCGCCAACCATGTCAGACCTGTTATAAGCCCTTCATTCAAATTCACAATTTGTCTTCATAGCAATGCCATCAAATATGCATTATTCACACCATCTTATATATGGAAAACACAGCTGCAGAAAGTGTTTTGCCCCAGGAACCACAATGCAGATTACCATCCTTTATAGGAGGCATCCTACTAACCCAGCTTACACCTCCTGGACCACCATCTGCCTGTAGAAGGAAGAAAGCAACTCATTCCCTACCTCTTGACTACTTAAAAAAGAGGCCAAGGGGCACCTGCGTGACTCAGTCAGTTAAGCTGGCTGACTCTTGATTTCAGCTCTGGTCATGATCTCAGAATCATGTAATCGAGCCCCTATTAGGCTCCACACTGGGTGCACAATCTGCTTGATATTCTCTCCCTCTCTCTACCCCTGCTCGTGTTCGTGCTTGCTCATGTGCTCACTCTCTCTCTCTCAAATAAATAAAATCTTCTAAAAAAAAGAAAAAGAGGCAGACTTTAATTCCACAGTGTGCCTTCTTTTCCATGGCTCAACCTCTCTGCCCACCGTTGTGTAGGTGAGCACCGTCTATTTTGCTCGAGCCCAGGAGTCCTTGGGACCACAGCAGCAGCCCAGCCCAGCCTGCCCCTTCCACACCTCATGGGCACCCTGAAGCCTCTCTTCAGGGACCACCTCCACCAAGATCTCCCTGAGCTTCTGCAAAGATCTGAGCCCTGGAATCCCTCCCCTCTCTACTGGTGCCTCAGTGATGTGGCTTTCCTTTTTTTAAGGATTTTCTCTGAATACAAAAGTAATTAATTTTCTTTCAGAAAAATTGGATAGAACATCAATGTTTAGCTAGGAAATTAAAATCATTCATAATCCAACCTGTCAGAGATAGATGCTTCTGAACACCAAGATCATCTCTTCCTTGATAGGCTTTTTTATGTTCATTATTCTGCTTCTTGTATACATCATTCACACACAAATTGAGCATCTACTGTTTACCAAGTGCTTTGTGGGGGACTGGGTGCAGGGGTAGTGAGTTGGACATCCTGTGAGCTCCCAGCCTTGGGCAAGCAAAATGCCCAAAGCAAAAACATAATTACAAATTGTCATCAAGTCACTGAGATTACTGTGAAAATACAGGGGAATGCACTAATTAAACTGGGGACTGGGCAGGCATCTGTGGGGAAATCAGTTGGCGCTGAGGAATCTAATACTAAGATAGGATAATGAGCAGTTGCCAACAGGAGAGCAGCAGGAGGCACCTGGAAGGAAGCTCGGGGGGGCAGGTTGGGAAAGGAGGCCAATGTCTCGCCAGGTCAGCTTTGGGCCTGGGCCCTAGTGGAGCAGGGACACAGGAGAGCCTAAGCCAGGAATGACATGCCCAGACCCACCCACTCAGGAGTAAACTGAAGAGGGAGCCAAGCAGGGTGAAGGAGTGGGCATGGAGATCAAGAGAAGCGACTGATCCAAAATATGCTTTGTAGGTAAAATTGGGAGGAAAGTAGAAACATAGAAAGAGGAGATTCTGTGATACTCTTACTCAGCCTTAGTTGAAATCATCATTAAAACCGTTATATTGGTTAAAGAAGGAGGTCATTAGATTGAGGTGTCTTAGCAGCCTATGGGAAGCAAACCACAAGCAAGCCTATAAATGCCTCAAGGTTGCAAAATCAAAACCTAAGGACAACCAATCATAAGCAGCCAGCTAGGCTTTCAGCTATAGCTAGCCAATAATTTCCTTTCTTTGCTTTGCTCCTTCTCTGTAAAAGTCTGTCCCCAGCAACTGCTGGTGGAGCCCTCCTAACCACTTTTGATTTGGTGCTGCCTGATTCCAATGGATTTTTGCTCAAATAAATTCTTAATATGTTTAATATGCCTCAGTTTATTTTTTAACAAACCAAAGGCCGCAAGTTCCAAAAATAATTAAGGTGGACATCTATAACCTTGAGGATGCACTGACCTGGCATTTCAGCATGTTTTAAAGAGAAGAGAGGGAGGAGGGGGAAAAG